>NC_089589.1:68719558-69019558 GCF_019320115.1 Miscanthus floridulus
AAAGTGTTTTCCGGCCCGTATCTTGTAATAGGTGATATTTAGCAAAAAAATTCCTCATCTTGAGTGATTCTCTTTTGTTTTATACTTCATATTATACACATCACTTCATTCATGTTTGCTTTGCTCCTATAGGCGATACACATCGTACCGGCTTTCACCCCTTCGACTTTATTTTTGCACTAGAGGCGATACCTTTCTGATATCAGCTATTAGAGCTGATGACCGAATAAATTAGATATTAAGTATTAATCCAAACACTAGGGTAATATTTCTTTAGATATTTCCCATTGATTACTCAGTCAAATTCTTCCTCTCCTCTTAGTGTTTCCAAAATATAAGCATTACCAAGCGCACAACGTTTGATCTGATAAGGTCCTTCCCAGTTAGGTGACCATTTCCCGAATTTACCGTTCTTTGACCCGATCAGCAATTTCACTTTCCAGACCAAGTCCCCTTCAGAAAATTGCTTAATCTTGACCTTTTTATTGTAATATTTTGCAATCCTTAGTTTATTGGCTTCATATTTTCAACAGCACGCAGCCGAAGGCAACTCAAGTCCTCTAAGCTATCTATCATAAGATTCTTGTAGACTTTGGCTGACAAATCATTTTGCAATGTAACATGCCTCGATCCAATCTAAACTTCCCAAGGAAGAACTTCCATTATGGCCCTACACAAGTTTAATTATGGCGCACATTTTAATTGATCCATGACAGGCCCATCCTATATGCCCATTAGTGCCTCATTAAGCGTTGACTGCCATTTCCTTGTGCTGTTTCTTCAATCTTTTTCTGATTTAGGACAGTTAATCATAATGTCTGACTTGGATGCCTCTACCTGGCCCATTAGCCTCAAGCATAATAAGGAGAAGAATTTAGTAGCTTGATTCCCATATTGGTAGCAAAATCTTTTGAACTCCTCTGATGTGAACCTTGTCCCCTAATCGGGATTTAGTTATCGTTTTGAGGAATCCCAAAACGATACACAATGTGCTCCTTGACAAAATCAACCATGTTCTTTGAGGTTACCATCTTCAAAGGAACTGCCTCAACCCATTTAGTGATGTAATCTGTTGCTACCAATATGAACTTATGTCCTTTGCTTGAGGGCGGAAAAATCTGGCCAATTAAATCAATTCCCCAACCTCGAAACAGCCATGGCTTGATTATTGGATTCATGGCCGATGCAGGTGATTTCTAGATATTACCAAAACATTGACAATCCTAACACCCTTTGTAATATTCAAAATAGTCTTCCAATATTGTTGGCCAGAAATATCCAGTTCTGTGAATAATCCATTTCATCTTATAAGATGATTGATGAGCTCCACATATCCCTTCATGCACCTCGCCCATCAACACCTTAGCTTCTTCTGGATTTAGGCATTTGAGTAATACTCCATCGACTGGTTTGTAATACAGTTGATCATTCAGTAAAACATACTTAGTCGATTTATACCTTAGCTTTCTGGTGTGATGGATTTCTAAGGTAGTCGGCTATTTTGACTCTTCAATCATCATTCGAGGCTTCACTACTCAAGACTTCTCGAAACACTTGATATCCTGACGCACTTTGAGCTAGATGATTAGCCTCTTGGTTTTGTGCTCTCAAAATATGTTGGAAAGAGACATGAAGAAATTCTTTGAGCAACTTTTGGCACTCATCATAGTATCCTTTCAAAGTATCTTCTTTGCACTCATATAGGCCGATCAACTAATTAATAATTAACTATGAATCTCCAAATACTTCAATTGCCTTGGCCTTTACTTCATGAAGAAGTTGAAGTCCCTTAAGAATAGCTTCATACTCTGCTTGGTTGTTGGTAATCACTAGTTCAGTTGGAAGAGCAAACTCAAAACTTGCCCCCCGAGGTGAAATAATAACAATATCAATGCCACCACCTTGCTTACATGATGATCCATCAAAGAATGGCGTCCAAGGCATTGGCTCTACATAACCAATGCTTGACTTATGATGCTGGGTGACAAAATCGGCCATTATTTGTCCTTTGACTGCTTTAGCCAATTTGTACTTTAAGTCAAATTCCAATAATGCAAGGATCCACTTTCCCACTCTCCCACTCAGTATTGGCATTGATAACATGTGCTTGATCACATCAGCCTTGGAAACAACCATATATTCGATTGATAATAAGTAGTGTCGCAACTTAGTGTAAGAGAAATATAAGCACAAGCATAACTTTTTGGTGGGAGAATATCTTATTTCTGAATCTAGGAGTCTTCTACTCAGATAGAAAACAACTCACTCTTTTCCTTCAAATTCTTGCATCAATTGTCTTGTCATCAGCCAATATGTACAACTTAAAAGGTTTACCATGCTGAGGAGGGACCAGCATAGGTGGACACTTCATGCATTCTTTTATTTCTTCCAATGCTTTTTGTTGTATGTCACCCCACTTGAATTCTTGATCATTTTTCAACTTCAACAAGGGAGAAAACGACAGGATCCTTTCTAACAAATTTGAAATGAATCTTATAATAAAATTAATCTTACCAAGCAGAGATTGCAACTCTGTCTTAGTAGTTAGGGGAACCACCTCATCAATTGCTTTTACGCTTTTCCGACCAACTTCGATTCCTCTCTCGTGGACCATAAATCCCAAGAATTGTCCAGCTGACACTCCAAAAGCACACTTATTAGGATTCATCTTTAGACCATGTTTTCTTATGCATTCCAGAGTCTCTCGCAAATCAACTATTTGCTCTTTGTACCCTTTGGATTTTATCATCACGTCATTGATGTAGATTTCAAAAATCCTACCGATCAACTTATGAAAAATATAATTCATCGCCCTTTGATAAGTTGCACCGGCATTCTTCGGACCAAAGGTCATCACGACCCACTCGAACAAACCGATTGCGCCGGGGCACCTAAAAGCGGTCTTCGCTATGTCTTCCTCAGCCATGAAAATTTGGTTGTATCCTACATTGTCGTCCATGAAGTTAATAACCTTGTGCTCGGCTACTGCATCTACTAACATATCAGCTATCGGCATCGGATAACCATCCATGGGTGTGGCTTTGTTCAGATTCCTAAAATCGATGCAAACTCTTAATTTTCCATTCTTCTTATATACAGGGACAACATTCGATATCCACTCTGCATATCGGCACAGTCAGATAAACTTTGCCTCCAGTAACCTTTTAGTCTCCTTTTTGATATCATCAAGCATGTTCAGGTTGAATCTCCTTGGAGCCTGTTTAAATGGCCGATATCCAGGTTTGATTGGCAACCAATGTTCAACAATTGACCGGTCTAGACCAGGCATCTCATAATACTCCCAAGCAAAATAGTCTTTAAATAACTTTAATAAATCAACTAACTCTCGTTTATACTCAGGGTCCAACTTGGCACTTACATACATCGGCTAGGTCTATCTCCAGAACCAATATCTACTTCTTCTAATTCATCGGCCGATGTGAAACCATGTCCTAGTTTGCCGTCTGTACCATCTATTGGATTATCCATTAAGACAAATTTTCAAAGCCGACTGCTTGGATCGGCTGTTGGCTTTCATCGTTGATTCTAATGAAGCCACCTTCCCATAACTTGCCAGAAAAGCATTCAAAATCTCCTAGTTCCCAAAAGACTGGATCGGCTATTGCGATGCTCATAGATTCATCAGCGTGAGCCAGCTCGACATCATCTCCATGCCATTGAATCAAACACTGATGCATGGTCAATTGTACACAATAGTTCACATGAATCCAATCACGACCAAGGAGCAAATTGTATGACCCTTTTCCATCAATGACGAAAGAATGTGGTGAGCAGAGTCTTACTCCCGATTGTTAGTTCAACGTTTATTGCCCACCGGGTCTTAGATGCATTACCTCCAAAATGTTTAAGCATCATGTCAGTCTCCATCAGATCTCCTGGTCCCTTGCCAAGTTTACGAAAAGTGGTGTAAGGCATGAGATTGACAGAAGCACCTCCGTCCACCAACATCTTGTTCATCGGCTTCCCATCAACCAAACCTTTCACATATAAAGTTTTAAGTAACGATGCTTGACTAGCACTACTACAAAAACAAATTTGCACAGCGTTGCGATAACGCTCTCCATGGCGGGCTCCTATTTTTGCCTGCTGCGGTAAATCCCACGATTTACCGTGGCGGGCATTTTTTATTTACTGAGGCGGACACTTTTTCCCGCCAAGGTAAATCGATTTACCGTGGTGCGCAGGGACAGGTGATCCACATGGCGGTGGATCCAGGTGGCCGCATCAAGTCCCTACAATGTGGATCCACATGGCAGTGGATCCAGGGCGGCCGCATCTACTCCCTGCTCCCACAACGTGGATCCACACGGTGATGACATAGATCCACGGCGAGACGGCCCCAACCTGTGGCAATGGCGTAGATCCTACGAGGATGACCTCCCCAGCGGTAGATCTGGCAAGGTGGATACCTCGGCGGCGGATCCAGTGAGGTGCGGTGGTGCCAGTATTGGATTGTGAATGGGCTCGTCAGTGGGCTCGAGAATGGGCTCACCGGTGGGTTCCTGGGTTTTTTTGTTTTTTTTTGAAACATTTAACCGCGGCGGGCATCCTAACGTGCCCGCCGTAGGAACTCGATTAACCGCAGCGGGCAAAGTGGTCCGCACAGGAAGGCCACGATTTACCATGACCTTTTCACGCTGGCGGACGCGTTTGCCCACTACGCAAAAGCAAATTCGCCCACCGCGGAAACATTTCTGTAGTAGTATGGTTTTATCAAATATTGCTTGTTCTATAACCGTCAACTTGGCAGCCATCTCCTCATACTCTGATTCATCAAAATGTAAATAAACTTCTTGATCTACCAGAGCTCTGAACTCTAATGGCAATAGAAAAGCCATTTGAATATTAGCCGATGGTTGCTTTCTATCGACTGTTTGCTTAGCACGCCATACTTGAGGTTTATCGGATGCCTGAGCCTGTTCCAACTCTTTATTCCTTAGGCATTGCACCCTTTTCTTCTGGCTTCTTGTTAAACCTCCTGGACACCATTGACCTTCCTGCCAAACATATTCTCTCTTGTTGTCTTCTTCTTCATAATCAGCCCAATCTTGATCGACAACTCTTTTTCCCAGCCGATTTTGAATACTTCCATTTTTTAAGCGCCAATCCATGCTATTATGGTGATATGCATCTTGAGCATGGATAGACCGGCGGTTGACTTGAGATTGCCTAAACTCCCAATACTGATCTATGGGGGTACGGCCCCGGATACCCACAGCAGGCCACATGGGCTACGCCTCCAGGGGCGGCCTAGCCCACGAGAAGGAGCCTTGCGGGGCATGATTCTGCTCGGCGCCTTCCGCAAGGCATGGGGAGGATATCCTGAAGATGTTATGAGATCTGTTAGGATACGTACGATCCCATGATTCTTGTAATCTGTTATTACTTTCCGGTTATCTCTCAGATCTAACCGACTTGTAACCTTGCCCCCGGACTATATAAGGCGGGCAGGGACCCCCTACAAAATCATGGCAAATCATATGATAGCTAATACAAACCAACATACCATAGGAGTATGGTATTACATCATACTGATGGCCTGAACCTGTATAACTCGTGTGTCTCTGTTGCCTTCTTGTTCTTGATTACACGCTCCTCTACCGATCAATCTACCATTGTAGGATACCCCTCGGTGGACTGCCGATGATATTCTATCGATAGTTGGTGCGCTAGGTAGGGGTGTGCGTGCTATTTCCTTATCGAACAAGATGGCTTTTTCCGTAGGCTCTTCGTCCCTCCCGTAGCCCAGCCAGATCTTCACGGTCGGATCCATCACGTGGGTCATCAACGCTGACGGAGTTGGAGAGCTTCTTGAGCCGGTGTAGATTCATTCTACGCCGACCACCCTCGCACCTGTGACCGCAGATCCAATCTTGGAACCACTTCTGGGGTCGACTTCATCAATTACTCGCCACTTGCTTCCTCGCTACCAGAGGAGGCATGTCAACAATGACGATCTGATCGAGTCTATCGATCGGGTCGCCTAAAACTCACCGTTTGCCTCTCCATTGCTGAGTCGGCTCTAGACACCCTTGTTCAGCACCGACCACCTTCCAATCCTAATCTATCGGTGTTCAGTGCTCGGCAAACCTCAGGGCTTGCCGCCCTGCCCTTCGGGCTCACCAACACCGCCGCTATGTATTAGGATGCCCTGAGGGGCAAATTTGCCGACCAGCTCCCACCAACCGTCAACATGCTGCATGCCAGCTGGGGTCCCAGAACATCCCTCCAAACTATCCTAGAGGAAAATCTAGACTCTAAGTCTCAAGGCTCCATGGAGCCCCTCGTCGAGACCTTCACTGAGCAACCCCCTCTCCTGCCTTTCTGGGGTGGCACAATCTTCAACGTCAGCATCGATAGCCCCCCTCGTAACGGCAAAACAGATGAGGAACGCACCGCCTGTGAAAATAGGAACGCCAACCACACACAACGCCGTGATAACAAATGCACCATTGCAATAATGTTGTGATAACCAGTACGACTCACAAGGAAGGCCCCTCCATCACAGCCTCAACGAAGAATTCCTCCGCGTTGACGGCCATGACGTCTTCAAAACTCCGAGCACCAATCTAGCGGTGGCCGCCAATGAACTTGCACACCTCCCGCAGACGCCCGAGCTTGCCAAGGTCGCCGCTATGCTAAAAGCGGCACACTGTCAAGTTAATGAGATCCAAGAGGTTCAGAGACCTTCATGCTCCATAAGCGCGATTCGCCGATTAGCCGATCCTAGATCTAATCGCCGCCCCAGTCAAAGCTGTTTCACCGACCAGTCACTACCTCCCTAGGGGGGAGTTGGAGGCCACCACGCTGAGCATCATCACCAGCACAACCAAGAGGTCAAACAGGATGCTCGAGTGCACCTCAGTAACCTTTGGGATGCATGATGGCGTATTGATCAACGTCGCTTCGAGCGCCATGAAGATGAAGTACGACATCGCCAGGAGTACGAGCAAGAGTACGGCAACCCAGACTCAACTCTAGAGCCAATCGTCATTGGCAATACTGCTGATATCAGCCCCGACAACCCGGAAGGGCCCCCAGCGTTCACTAGGGCATTTCGAATGCTCCAGTGGCCCCGTGGTTTCAAAATCACCGGAGTCGAGCCCTATGAAGGAAGGATGAACCCAACTCAGTGGCTGTAGGCTTACGCCACCGCCATCCACGCCGTCGGAGGAGACACCAACGTCATGGTGAATTATCTCCCTGTCATGCTCACGCCAGCCGCCATGAGCTGGTTCACAAGCCTTGCCCCGAACTCCATCGGATCTTGGGAAGTTCTAAAGAGAGTCTTCACCGACAACTACATGGCCACATGCAGGCGGCTGGGCACCAAGCATGATCTCAACCGCATCACCCAAAAGCCATCCGAACTACTCTGCAGCTACATCAGACGCTTCTCCGAGATGAGGAATTCTATTCCCAACATCATAGAAGCCAAAGTCATCACCGCCTTCGTCCGAGGACTTCATCACCATGAACTCCATTCTAAGTTCAACAGAAAGCCACCTACCGGCATCGGTGAGATGATCACAACCGCCAACCAGTACGCCGACGCCGACGAAGCGGAGGTGCATTTTAATGAAGATACGGGCACTAATCGCCCGCCTCGCCGCCACGACGACCGCAACGATGATCAATAGCACAACATTTGCCGCCACGATGACCGTAATGACGACCGACATTACAACGATCGCCGATACGATGACCGTAGTTTCCATCGCGATAGCGGACGAGATCGGCCAGATGGATTCAAACCTGGCCAGAATTGCCGCCGCTGACCAGATCACTTTGTTGCCAACGTCAATGAGCCGCGTGCAAAGCATAACTACAATGAGCAGTACAAGAAGATCCTCGACGGACTGTGCCCCCTGCACAAGAACGCCAAACACAAGATGAAAGACTGCCTTGGTTTGGCTAAGGAGTTCTAGGAGAAAAAGTACAACGACGACAATGGTGGGAACAGAGGACGCCGACCACCTGGGGATAATAATAATGCCTTCTAGGACCATGACAAGGTGGTCGCCACCATCGTCAGGGGTTTTGCCTCTAACGAGAGCAGAAGGGAACAGAAGCTCACCGCCCGACGAGTGCTCGCCGTCGCTTCAGAGGAAACTACCGCCAACCCCAGCTATCGCTCATGGTCCGAAGTCCCCATCACCTTCAGTAGGGCCAACCAGTGGGTGAACATACCCTACATAGGGCATTTTCCCCTCGTCCTGGACGCAACTGTCCAGAAGGTGCTCTTTAGAAAAGTCCTTGTCGACGGTGGGAGCGCTTTGAATCTACTCTTCGTCGGGGCCCTAAGGGAGCTCGGCCTCGGGACAACAGATCTCACACCCTCAGACTCCTCCTTCTGGGGTGTGGTACCTAGCAGGGCATCCAGACCGCTTGGGGAAATTACCCTACCAGTATAGTTCGGCACGGCAACCAACTACCGAGTGGAGCATATCAACTTCTATGTCGCCGACTTCGACACCGCCTACCATGCCATACTAGGGCGTCTAGCTTTGGCCAAGTTCATGGCCATTCCGCACTATGCGTATTTGGTGTTGAAGATGCCTTCGCCCGCAGGAGTCTTGTCTCTACGGGCCAACCTCTCTGTCGCCTATGCCTGTGAGATAGAAAGTCTCGCCCTCGCCGAAGCCACCGACCTCTCCATCCAGATGGCTAGCGTGGTCGCCGAAGCCAAGATGGCGTCTGTTGATGACATGGAGATCCTAGAGCCTCCTCGTGCCTCCGCCAAGTCCAAGGAAGTCAAGGAGATCGGCCTCAGCCTCGACGACCCTTCCAAGATGGTGAAAATTGGGGCTCACCTTGACCCCAAATAGGAAAGCACACTCGTCTCCTTCCTACGTGCCAATGCCGATGTGTTTGCTTGGAAACCTGCAGATATGCCGGGGGTACCATGGGAGAAGATCGAGCACTCCTTGAATGTCTCGCCGACTGCTAAACTGATCAAGTAAAAACTTCGCCGATTCACACCGGACAAAAAGGAGGCCATTAGGGTAGAAATAAAATGGCTCTTAGCTACCGGATTTATAAAAGAAGTGTATCATCTAGATTGGTTAGCTAATCCTATTCTTGTTAAGAAAAAGAATAAAGAATGGAGAATGTGTGTTGATTATACTAATCTTAAGAAACACTGCCCTTCGGACTGCCTTGGATAGACGAGGTTATAGACTCCACCGTTGGCTGCGAGTTGCTCTTCTTTCTTGACTGTTACTCCAGCTACCATCAGATCTCCCTCAAGAAAGAAGACCAGGTCAAAACATCATTCATCACGCCTTTCGGTGCATACTGCTACACCACTATGTCCTTCGGACTAAAGAATGCTGGAGCGACCTACCAAAGGGCTATCCAGACGTGCCTCGACTAACAGATCGGCCGCAATGTCAAAGCCTACATCAACAACGTGGTCATCAAGACTAGAACCACCGACAATATGATCACCGACCTTGAAGAAACTTTCTCCAACCTAAGCAAATACCGATGGAAGTTGAACCCTTCAAAGTGCATCTTTGGAGTTCCATCCGGTATCCTGCTGGGCTACATCGTCAGCGCTCGGGGCATTGAACCAAACCCTGACAAGGTATCTGCCATCACCAACATGAAACGGCCGACGTGTGTCAAGGATATATAGAAGCTTACAGGCTGCATGGCTGCGTTAAGCCATTTTATCTCGTGTCTTGGTGAAAAAGGGCTACCTTTCTTCAAGCTCCTCAAGGCCTCTGAGCTTTTTTCTTGGTTAGAGGAGGCAGACACAGCTTTCGAGCAGCTCAAGTTGTTTTTAACAAAACCTCCAATCATGACAGCACCACAACCAGATGAAACTCTGCTGGTTTACATTGCTGCCACCTCTCGCGTTGTTAGTATGGCTATTGTCGTCGAACACGAGGAAACTAAACATGCCTACAAGGTGCAACGTCTGGTCTATTTCATGAGCGAGGTACTTAATGAGCCCAAAACTCATTATCCTCAGGTGCAAAAGTTGTTATATGCAATTTTGATTACCTCGCACAAGCTCCGACATTACTTCGAATACTACAAGATCGCCGTGGTCACAGAGTTCCCTCTGGGGGATATTCTCCACAATAAAGAGGCCAATGGTCATATCATCAAGTGGGTTGTTGAGCTCGTCACTTACTCCATTGACTTTAGAAGTAGACCGACTATTAAGTCATAGGCGCTTACTGATTTCATCGCTGAGTGGACCGCGATCCAAGAACCCATTGTCGCCACTTGCCTCGAGCACTGGGTGATGTACTTCGATGGTGCCCTTAACATCAATGGTGCTGGTGCGGGCATTATGTTCATCACACTGACAAAGGATAAACTTCGATATGTTCTTCGCATACATTTTCTGGCTTCCAACAATGCCGCGGAATATGAAGCATGTCTCCATGGTCTCTGTATAGCCGTCAAGCTCGGCGTCAAATGCCTCATGGTATATGGGGATTCCACGCAGTTTATCAAACAACTCAATAAGGATTGGTCCTGTTCCAGTGAGAAAATGGACGCATACTGCGCCGAAATCAGGAAGCTTGAAGGGAAATTCTACGGTATCGAGTACCACCACGTGGTACGGGATCAAAACCAACCAGCCGACCAGCTATCAAAGATAGGATCTTCTCGCGCCGTGGTTCCACCAGGGGTTTTTGTTCAAGACCTCCTGGCACCATCTATTAAAGAAGATAAGGAAGTTGTGGAAGTACCCCCTGCCGAGCAGTTGGTACTCACAGTACCTTCACCGGTCGCCGATTGGAGGGAATAGTTCATCAAATACCTCTCCAGCGACGAAATACCCGTCGACAAAATTGAATCCGAATGACTAATTCATCGAAGTAAGCATTATGTGCTGGTAGATGGTAGCCTGATGAGGAAAAGTGCCAAGGAAGGGATACTGCAAAAGTGCATCATCCAAGACGACGGTGTGAAGCTAGTTTCCGAAATTCACACTGGTTCCTATGGCAATCACGCGGCTTCGAGAACACTGGTCGGCAAAGCTTTTCAGGCAGGTTTTTACTGGCCCACGGCCATCTCCGATGCAGAAGATCTCATTCGACGATGTGAGGGTTGTCAGTTTTTTGCCAAGCAAATACATGTACCGGCACAAGAACTACAGACCATTCTAGCTTCCTGGCCATTCGCATGCTGGGGACTGGATATGATCGGGCCTTTCAAACCAGCGCTAGGAGGTTTCTGGTATGTGCACGTCGCCATTGATAAGTTCTCCAAGTGGATTGAGTACAAACCACTTGTCTCAGCTACTGCAAAAAAGCAGTCGAGCTCTTTGAAGACATCATACATAGATTCGGTCTCCTGAACAGCATCATCACCGACCTTGGGACAACTTTTACCGGCCATCATTTTTGGGACTTCTGCTAAGACCGGTGCATCTCTATTAAATATGTTTCTGTTGCTCATCCTAGAGCTAACGGCCAGGTCGAGCGGGCTAATGGTATGATCCTCGACACCCTCAAAAAAGGCTCTATCAAAAAGAAGAAAAGCATCCGGGCAGATGGCTCAAAGAACTACCAGCTGTGGTCTGGGGACTGCGCACTCAAGCTAGTCGCAGTACCAGCGTATCTCCATATTTTATGGTCTACGGCTCAGAAGCCATACTCCCAGCAGATATTGCTTTATGAGCACCTAGAGTAGAAAATTACGATGAAGAGCAAGCCACAGTGGTTCGGACAGAAGACATTGATCGGGCTGAGGAAGAATGTCTAATTACTTGTGTTCGCATAGCCAAGTACCTCGAAGGTCTACGGAGGTATTACAACCGCAACGTCAAAGGTCATTTGTTCGCGATCGGCGACCTCATCTTACGTCGAAAACAAAAAAACCAAAGGGCTTCACAAGCTGTCTTCCCCCTGGGAGGGCCCTTACGTCGTCAAAGGTGTTACTCGACCAGGGTCTTATCGCTTATGTGACTTAGATGGACTCGATGTTCCCAACTCCTGGCACATAGAGCACCTTATATGTTTCTACCCCTGAAACAACACAGATATTCATTCTTTACTTTCATATTAATAAAGTTCTGGTCTCCATAATTTTCCTCCATTTTTTCATCCATTATAAGTTTCACTTACCGCTATCGGGCTATACGCCACTCCATGACGATCTCCAATACGTTCGCCAAGCACGCCAAAATTTGCCGAACACGTTAACTCCAAATCGCCGAACGCGATTTCTCCAATTCGCCGAACACGTTAACTCCAAAAATCGCCGAACGTGATTTCTCCAATTCGCCGAACACATTAACTCCAAAAATCGCTGAATACGTTAACTCCAAATCACCGAGCACGTTAACTCCACAATTCGCCGAACACGTTAACTCCAAAAATCGCCGAACACGTTAACTCCAAAAATCGCCGAATACGTTAACTCCAAAAATCGCCGAACACGTTAACTCCAAATCGCCAAACACGATTCCTCCAAATCGCCGAACACGTTAACTCCAAAAATCGACGAACACAATTTCTCCAAAAATTGCCTACTATGTTTTCTCCGGATCACATAAGTTTTTTCCTCCTAAAAATGACGATGATTTTGCACTCCAAATTTCTTAACATAGCTCGTCGATCGTCGAGCAGCACATGTTTTTCTTTTCTATTTTCTATGGAGAAGACCCAGTCTCCGATTACTTCCTACACGTGCTTAGGGGCTCCGCACTCTGCGTTACGGTTGGTCAGCTACGGTTCCTTGGTCATGCCTATTAATCCTACACGTGTCAGGGTCTTTGCGCTCGACGTTATGGACTATGGGCTAGTCAAGGCCTAGATTTTAGGCATAAACTAACTGCTCGGACGCCGCTTTAACTATTTTTCTCGCCAAGTTATTCAAATTGGTCGCTGGGCAGCATGTGTTTTGCTTTGATAATTATGGAGGACACTAAGGCTCTAACATCCCACCACACATGCTATGGGCTCCGTGCTTTGTGTGTTGGGCGGTAGGCTACGGTCCTATGATAACGCTTGTTTTCCCAACATGCACACGGGCTACGTGCTCTGCGTTACGAATTACGGGCTAGCTAAAGCATCAGGTTTAGTGCGAACTAACTGATCGAACACTGCTTATATTATGCATAACGGCGTCGGGTCATTAATACAAATGATTCTTCATTGCCAAATAAAGTAAGTGGTACAGGCGATAATATCCGAGCAGTTTGTTAAGCTTCGCCACCAGCTTCTGTTTCGCCAAACAGGTCTATATTGCCGACAAGCATTTTTGCTGCATCTTCAACATCATCCTCCAGTTGATGGGTTTGCGCATCGCTTAGCCCATTGGCGAACCCACCACCTATCAACTGGATGTCGATAGACGAATAGTGGGACCAAACCACTGCAAGGGCATGAGTAGCGGCGGTCAAAATGGTGTCGCAGTTGAAATTTTTGAAATTCTCCCATGCTGCCTTACATCTTTGAATGATGGTGTCTAGCCCTTGCTACCTGCTGTCAGGATAGGGTGTCGATTCAATGTCGACGTAGTTGAGTACTGGTTTTATTGCGGTGGTTATAGTGTTGAAATTGTCTTTCTGGACTTTGGCTTCCTACACCAGCACATCGAACTATGCCTTGGTTTTATGGCGATAATCTACAAAAATTATAGTGGCTTGTCAGACCAGAAAAGTACCACAACATTACTTCCGATCAGGGGGTATCTACCTTTTAGTTCTTTGGCTAGTTTGTCTGCTCGCTCCGACTCTTTCGTTTTCTCTTGTTGAATTTGCTCGATGGTCTGGCGAAGCTGGCTGAGTTCTACGTCTTGCTCTGCAAGCACAACAGTTATCGAAACAGCGGGTTGGCAAACTATTGCAAAGTACATTATGTGATAAGGCATACCGGATTTCTGCTTGGATACATCCTCGAACTGCTGGCACTCCTGATCGAGCTGCTCGAATTTATTTTTGAGTTCTCCAGTTTTCTTGCCCAATTGCTCGGTCATATTTTTTAGCTCCTCAGATACAATCACCAGTTGCTCGGATTTCTTCTTCAGCTACTCGGATGCAGCCGTTAGTTGTTTGGACAGAACCACCTTCTGATGTTCAAGGTCCCGTGAGTTAGACTCTGCAAGGTCCCACTCGCGCTGGGCCCTCTTAATATTCTTTTCTGAAAGATTTAACGCCTCCCGGAGTTTCTTGTTTTCCTCAGCGAGGGGCTCCATCCTCTTCATCAGTTGGTGCCGTTGCTCGGCTGTTCGAGCTATCCCCTATGGATGAACAATGCTAGAGATAAACCATGGTCTCCAACAACATATATCAGTGTTTCAGGTGTGGTACTCACCTCGATTTGAGTCATAACTCCAGCAACGGTGGATTTTAACCTCTTTATTTCCCTAGTGGTGTCTTCTTCCTCGACAACTACCACCTCTTCCCCGTGTTTTCAGAGAATTCGGACGGACTGGGGTTTGGGTGCGGCACGCTCGATCTCCACAACCTTGTCCTCCTTTGCCGTCGCTTGAGGCACCACTGGGGAACTCCATGGTCGGACAGCTGCTTTGACCACTCCTGGCATCACTGCGGGTGGTGAAGGTTGCTCCTCGGCCGTTGATGGAGTTGCATCCTTTGCCTCCAGTGCATCAACAACAGCTATAGTTTCCGCTTCCAAAGTATCAACTTTTTCAGTCATAGCCTCGGTCGCGGTCACCGACACGCCTGTCGTGTGCGCCAATGATTCACCGTCGCCAGGACCGCTAGCAGCGGCAGCTGGCCCGTCCCCTATTTGCCGAGCACTCGGGGACTCCCGGATGGGGGCAGTTGCCATTTTTTCTACTGAGGTTATGGGCCTCGGTGTTGCCCTGCGTAATATCGGCTTGTCAGTAACCAAGAGAATTCAAGGAACAATATTATTACTCCAAGGCAAATATACTTATGGTTTGGTCTTCCAATTAAATTTCTTGAACCGGCGATGCCTGCCTAATCCCCCAGGCGCTGCTGCTTGGTCCGCCTGATGGGAGGACTCCTGCTCCTCTACAATAGGGTGCCACTCTGCTTGGTGCCCCGGGGCCCCCTCGGTGTGCTGCTCTATGGTTATCCCCTCTTGTTGCTCGGGGACTTTGGTCGTCTGCGCCGCCGGGACTTCCATTGTTGCCCACACATAACTTCTCCCTACTTGCTGCTCGGGAGCTTCAGCATCCGTGGATGGCTCCTTCGTGCTCGGCGGATGTGTTGCCTGGTCCTCATCATCGTCCGACCACTCCAGCACAGCGGTTCTTCGTGGCCGAGCGGTTCGGTCTTCACCAAGCGAGATACCGCCCGATTTGTGTGCAGTAGAGCTTGCGGTTTTTCTCCTTTTTTGGACTGGCTCATCTATTGCCGGTCTTTTCCTGTGGATCTTCTCCGATACTGGGGACGGACTATCCGACGAGGTGCTCGGCTCCTCCTCTTCGGGCTATAGCGGCCACCGAATGTCTACTCCTTTCGGCCAATCAGCTCTCGGCACATTTGAAAAGTATATTGCCCTATCCTGTGAATGGATCTTTACATAAGTACGTCAGTCCTTTGCTCAGAAATTGATGCCTGAACAATGCAAAGTGAAAGTGTTACCTGAGGAGGTGGATTGGTACAGTTGAAAGCTTTTGTTCCTTTTGGCTAGCTGAATGAGACATTGGAAGTAAATAGGTCCATGGCATGGTCTATTACTTCTTTCTTCATCAGACGATCTGTGTTTTCCTAGGTACCATCATTGTCACCTTTGTAGTCGAACG
Source organism: Miscanthus floridulus (assembly GCF_019320115.1). Lineage (NCBI taxonomy): Eukaryota > Viridiplantae > Streptophyta > Magnoliopsida > Poales > Poaceae > Miscanthus > Miscanthus floridulus. The sequence continues at coordinate 68,735,288 of NC_089589.1, forward strand.
CCGGGTGGGCCCTCTCTTTGCAGGGCTAGATGCGCCGCACTATGAAGCTAGCTGCCACCATTTCACCCCTAAGCTCCACGCCCTTAATCAAGTCCAGAAGTTCCATTACTTGCTCCATGTCAGCAATGTTGGGTCTTTCCGACCAGTTGCTATGGTTAACCGAGATGTGGTGGATGTCGCATCGAATCATTGGGTGACTTTGTTTGATATAGAACCATCTAGCATTCCAACCTTTCAGGGAGGTATTTAGCAGTACGCTGATGTATTCACTGGCCATCCCATCCCTGAGTTGCAGGTACACGCCGCCGACCACCTTGGAACCGCTGCCCCCCTTCTTCTTCAGACAAAACAGGTGCCGGAAGAGGTTGAAGTGTGGAAGAACACTGAGAAACGCCTCACAGAAATGGATAAAGATCAACACGTGTAGTATGGTGTTGGGGTGTAAATTATAGAGGCTAATCGCCCAAAACTCCATAAGATCCCTCAGCAAGGGGTGGACAGCAAACCCTAATCCTCGCCAGAAATAATCTTCAAATACTACAGCCTCATTAGTATGAGGTGTTGGGAAGGGCTCACCACTAGCCAGCTGCCATCCAGCAGTGAGGTGGTCTGGGAGAACGCCCGCCGCCACCATCCTGTTGAGATCCGCCGCCCCCGTCTTCGATGGCACCCACTCCTCGTCGCGACTAGCTCCGGTGGCCGCCTTCCTCGGCTTTGCGGCTCCTTTTTTCAGCGCCATTCTCTCTGGATTGGTACTAGATTGGAGGCGAGTGCTCGTGTTGGTGCGGAATGTGGAGCGTAGGGATTGTGAAGGAAGGAAGAAAGGCAGATTGAGTGAGGTAGGAGGCGATGTATGTGGCGGCGCGGTTATAAAGCACATCCCCCACCTTTCCTTGCATCTGAGGGTTTTTGGGAAACCGTTCCCGCGATTAGCGCTGCTTCGACTCCACCAACATGGTTTAATGGGCCGCAAATTGGGCTATCATGTAACAGTAGCCCACGTCGCTCATTTATCGCCGCCAAATATTCACCGATTTCTCCGCAATTTAATGAGGCTCAGTACCCGATACTGCACAGCCATTATTTTGATTTTTTTGCCACGGTTTGATTTATCCGATATCTACGCCCGAAACATGGGGACTGGCTACTTGCTCGGCTGGTTTACTTTTTTCTGAGCCTAGCACCATGTGACTACGTCACCTACTATCAGGCTCGGGGACTAAGTGGGCACACTTCACCTTGCGGTGAATGTGTTTGTTTTTCATCTCGAGGCTACGCTTAGGGACTGGTTACCTGCTCAGCTGGTTTACTATTTTTTGAGCCTGGCACCACGTGACTACGTCACCTACTGTCAGGCTCGAGGACTAAGTGGGCACACTTCACCTTGCGGTGAATGTGTTAGTTTCTTCTGAAAGACTCTGAGCCTCTAAAAGTTAAAACAAGGTATCTATACAATGCGATGTCCTGATCTTCACGATGTAGGATCAATTACCAGATAACTAGCTGAAGAACAGCCGAATAACTTGCTGCAGGCAGCGATAACTAGTGCAACCTGGCAAATAAAACTCAAAGCCAACCACCGTCTTTAACCGGCAACCTGAATCAAGGATTCGCCCAACCACACTCTCAAGAAACCAACCAACACAACCTACAATCAATCAAGGTAAACCTCGAAGGGAGTAGGAGCACCAATTGGGAGCAGATGAAGCCGCCGCTTCTGTAAATCCCACGAAGGAAAATCACAAGGGCAAAGGGGTAGAGATCACTCTCAATATTTGTTAGCACACAGCTGAACAAAAGGGGTTCTGTATTTCAATTATCAAAAGTCTTCTTTTGCTTAGGAGTACATGGATATTTATACTAGGAACAGCCCTTCTAGATAGGTATAAACACGAAAAGGAAATGAAAAGGCAGGCTATGTGAACAAACTTCCACGAAATGGGTTTCTGAGCAGTTTCCGCGTGGCTGTTGGTCTTCTGCGCAGTCTTTAGTGTTTTGGCAATAACTCCATCTTGGAAAATCCAAAAGACGTGTGGTTGGTTGCATTGGAAAGCTAACTTGATAAGGTTTCACACCATGTATAGCATGCACCACGAAATATTATAGAATGGTACAGTTTAATATGAGAAGTTGTACCAATATCATGTCCCGAGAAGACTGTTAACCCTCTGAGCAGTCTGCACTAAAGCTGGTCGGATCTGCACTAAAACTGGTCGGCTCTGGTCAGCCTTAAAGCATTAGAAACTAGACTTCACGAGCTTTCCAAAAAGTCCTCATGGACCTCCATAGCCTTCAGGAATAAAAAGTTATGATATTTTCTTCTTGACAGTACTGTCAGTTTCGAGCGGTCTGACCAGTATGCACTAAGCTGGTCGGATTTCATTAGTTACTGCTCGGAGCTGCTCGACATTAGCATCATTGGAAAGTAGACTCAATAAGCTTTCCAAAATGTGCTCATTCACCTTCATAGCCTCTAGGAATCAAAAGTTATGAATATTTCTTTCTAACTGTTCTGCAGGACTGATCTGGTTCGAGTGTGGTTCTTCTCTGTGGTCATCACCTTGTGTGTTCTTGCCATACTCTTTAGTGAACCTGAGCAACAACAATGTGCACGACTTAGGCAGTATATAATTCTCATTAATATTAAATTGAACTTTATAAAGTAGCGCATTCACCTCTTGTTGTAGCTTCTTTGCTCGACTACGTGTAATTGGGCCACCAAAGGCTTGGGCTGGTGTCGATGTAGGTGATACTTGAGTTGGTGTTACTTGAATTGGAGGTTGTAACATGTTGGTTGATGACGTGGTCATATCATCCTCCCCCTCTTGAAAAGGAGTCATCCTCGACTCTAATCCGTCTTCTCTTATGAATGGCGATAAGTCAGCAACATTGAAGGTCGTACTCACACCATAGCTTGCTGGAAGGTCTATCTTGTATGCATTATCATTGATCTTTGCAAAAACACGGAATGGTACATCTCCTCGAGGCAACAATTTGGATTTGCGCTTATCAGGGAAGCGATCCTTGCGCAAATGTATCCACACCAAGTCCCCTGGTTCGAATAACACTTTCTTCCTATGTTTGTTCATACTTGTAGCCTTGCGTTTAGCACTTAGTTCAATTGCTTCCTTGGTCTTCTCATGTATCTTCTTTACATATGCAGCACGCTGGGAAGCTTCCATGTTGATTCTCTCCTACAATGGAAGGGGCAACAAATCAATCGGAGCAATAGGTTTGAACCCATATACGATTTCAAAAGGACACAAGTTAGTGGTAGAGTGTACTGCCCTGTTATAAGCAAACTCCACATGTGGCAAGCAATCCTCCCAAATCTTCAAGTTCTTTTTCACCATGGTTCGTAGCAACATTGACAATGTACGATTCACCACCTCAGTTTGTCCGTCGGTTTGAGGGTGACAAGTTGTTGAGAACAAGAGCTTAGTTCCAAGTTTAGCCCATAATGTTTTCCAAAAATAGCTCACGAACTTGACATCATGATCAAACACAATGGTTCTGGGCATCCCATGTAGCCTCACAATTTCCCTAAAAAATAAATTAGCAACATGTGAAGCATCGTCGCTCTTGTTGTAGGGGATAAAATGAGCCATCTTTGAAAATCTATCAACCACAATGAATATAGAATCCTTTCCTCTCTATGTTCTAGGTAACCCTAAAATAAAATCCATGCTTATGTCTTCCCAAGGAATGTTAGGAGCAGGTAAGGGAGTGTATAAGCCATGAGGATTTAATTTTGACTTAGCTTTGTGACAGGTGATACATTGTTCCACAAATCTGATGACATCTCTCCTCATCTTAGGCCAATAGAAATGATCACCTAGCAGTTCGTCTGTTTTCTTCTGTCCAAAATGACCTGTTAGTCCACCTCCATGTGATTCCTGCAACAAAAACAATCTAACAGAAGAATTTGGAACACAAAGCTTGTTAGCTCTAAACAGAAATCCATCATGTATGTGATATTTTTCCCAACCTTTTCCATCTTTACAATGATTATACGGTTCTGAAAATTCAGGATCATTATTATACAAACCTTTCAAACTTTCAAGACCCAACACCTTGACTTCAAGTTGATTTAACTACACACTCTTTCGAGACAAAGCATCAGCAACCACATTGTCCTTACCTTTCTTATATTTCATAATGTATGGAAATGTTTCGATGAACTCAACCCACTTGGCATGGCGACGGTTCAGCTTAGCTTGTCCCTTCAAGTACTTCAAAGCTTCATGATCGGAATGAATAACAAACTCCTTCGGCCATAAGTAGTGCTGCCATGTCTCAAGTACACGCACCAAAGCATACAATTCTTTGTCATACATAGAATAATTTAATTGGGCACCTCCCAATTTTTCACTAAAATATGCTACTGGTTTTCCTTGTTGCATTAAAACTCCTCCTATCCCAATTCCACTAGCATCACATTCTACTTCAAAAGTTTTAGTGAAATCAGGAAGAACAAGCAATGGTGCTTCAGTCAAACGTTTCTTTAATTCTTGAAAAGCAGTTTCTTGTGAGTTCCCCCATTTAAAATCAACCCCTTTCTTTGTCAATTCATTCAAAGGAGCAGCGATGGTACTAAAATCTCTCACAAATCTCCTATAAAAACCAGCAAGGCCATGAAAACTTCTTACTTGACTTACATTCGTAGGAGTTGGCCAATCCTTGATGGCTTTCACCTTTGATTCATCTACTTCTATGCCCTTTCCTGATACAACAAAGCCAAGAAACACAACATGGTCTGTGCAAAAACTGCACTTCTCAAGATTAGCAAATAATTTCTCCTTTCTAAGCTCATCCAAGACTTGCCGAATGTGTTTCATATGCTCTCCAACAGACTTGTTGTAAATTAGAATATCATCAAAGTAGACAACAACAAAATTTCCAATGAAAGCTCGCAGGACATGGTTCATTAATCTCATGAAAGTACTAGGGGCATTAGTCAAACCAAAAGGCATAACTAACCATTCATACAGCCCAAATTTAGTTTTAAATGCAGTTTTCCATTCATCTCCCGCTTTCATTCTAATTTGATGGTAACCACTTCTCAAGTCAATTTTAGTAAATATTATGGAACCACTCAATTCATCAAGCAAATCATCTAACCGTGGAATAGGATGACGATAGTGAATAGTGATATTATTTATAGCTCTACAGTCAACACACATCCTCTAAGAACCATCCTTTTTAGGCACTAATATCACAGGAACAGCACAAGGACTTAAGCTTTCACGAACAAAACCTTTATCAAGAAGTTCTTGTACTTGCCGTTGTATTTCTTTTGTTTCTTCAGGATTGGTGCAGTATGGTGGATGGTTAGGGAGTGCAGCCCCTGGAATGAGATCAATTTGATGTTCAATTCCACAAATGGGAGGTAGTCCTGCCGGTGTTTCTTTTGGAAAAATGTCTTCATAGTCCTGCAAAAGATGAGACACAACACTAGGAAGAGAGGTGATATCATTAGGTGAAATTAAAAGGTCTTTGCACATAAGTACAAAGAGCACTTGATCTGGGTTATTCCTCACTTCTCTCAGCTCAGATTTTGTGGCTAGCATAACTAGATGCTCTCCCTCTCCTTTCTTTTTATCTTTAAAATTTGGCTTGTGGCACTCACTCACCGAATTGTGGATGGCACTCAATTTCTTTTGCTCTTCTGTTCCTTCACTTGCCGGACTAATTTCAGTTTTCTTTTGTAAGTGCTTAGCTATGATTTGTTGAGGCGTCATAGGCTTGAGTACAAACTTCTTTCCTTTCAAATCTAGTGTGTACTGATTTGTTCTCCCACAATGCTGAGTATATCGATCATATTGCCAAGGTCTTCCAAGCAGCAAGTGGCACACAGACATCGGTGCCACATCACACTCTACTATGTCAACATATTCACCAATTTTGAATGGAACCTTTACTCTATATCCAATCTTAATATCTCCTGAATCATTCAACCATTGGACATGATAGGGATGAGGGTGCCGCTGTAGTTTCAAACCAAGCTTGTCAACCATCTCACGACTAGCAATATTATGGCAGCTCCTGCCATCAATGATCACCTTGACTACCTTATCTTGCACTTTAGCTCTGGTTTGAAAAAGATTATGTCGCTATCCATTTTCAGCTTCCTTCATTTGAATGCTCAAAATTTGAGCCACCACAAGAGCAGCACCTTGCTCAAATTCACATCTAGTATGTTCCTCATCTTCATGAGCCTCATCATCATACTCTTCCTCAACTTCCTCTTCACTAGCTAATTCATATTCTCCATTGTCTTTCACAATGATCACACAATTATTCGGACACTCCTTGATGACATGCCCACGACCTCCACACTTGAAGCATTGAATCCCACTACTCTTGGCTATAGAACCCACTGAAGTAGTGGTGGATGCTGATGGTTTAGAGCTCATGCCTTGGGCAGCAGCGTTCTTCCCTCTAAAAATACCTTGCACATTAGAACGTAAGTCTCCACTTGAGCTTTTCGCTGATGAAGGTGCAGCAGTAAACCTCGAGATTGGCTTGCCCCCTCCTGACATAGTCCTTGTACCAAATGACAAGGGCTTGCTGTTCTTAGCATCTTGCTGCAATTGACGTTCAGCTTTAGTTGCTTGATGTACCAAATGAATAAGATGACGGTACGGATGAAACTCAACAATGCGCTGGATATTGCGATGTAACCCAGCCATGAAACGTGCAATAGTTTGCTCTTCATCTTCACACACATCGGCTCTAATCATAGCTTTCTCCATCTCTTTATAATACTCCTCAACAGAGAGGCTTCCTTGCTTCAGATTCTGCAATTTATCAAAAAGATCACGCCGATAGTGCTTCGGCACAAAACAAATTCTCATTTCTTGCTTCATCTCATCCCATGTTGCAATAGGGTTTTCTCCATCTTCTTCTCGATCACGCAGAAGTTGTTCCCACCATATCAGAGCATATCCATCAAACTCAAGAGATGCCATGGCTAATTTCTTCTCATCTGAATAATTATGCAAGCGAAATATCTTGTCCACCTTCAACTCCCAAGTGCAGTAAGCTTCAGGATCAGATCCTCCATCAAATTTTGGCATGGTAAATTTCAGTTTGCCAAACCTCTCCTCATGGTTGCCTCTTCTACGATGTTGGCGACCACCTTGATATTGGGAATGATTATCTTCATCCACATCTTCAGATTCATCACTGTCATCATTTCTTCGACCTCGTCCTCTTCCTCTACCATGTGCAGCACCTTGGTTTCTCCTTACTTGTTCTCTTGCTCTTCTAGCAGTAGCTCTTCCATCACTATCTTCTCCATCTTCACCATGGTTGCTTGCACCATCATGAGGTTGACGACGCCCTCTGATTTCAGTCAAAAGAGCCTAAAGATCTCGGGTCAACCGATCTTGCTTCTCTTCCATGCTTTGCCGGAGTTCATTAAATTGTGCCATAGTAACACAATCTTCTATCTCAACACCACCCATCTCCTGTGTAAGGTTAGCTGAATACGAACAATAGGTATTTATGGAAAAAAATAAAATTTGGTAGCTCTCACAACCTCACCTCTCGTACCAACCGAAGCTCTTATGAAGTCCCTGTGGGTTATAGGAAAAAAACAGTGTGTGGTGGTAACGAAAGTGATGGCTAGGCGAATACAAGACCAGAGAGTACCGATTACGATGACTTGTATGTGGAGCTTGGTAGGGAGTGATACACAAGGAATGCAATCTGAAATCTAGTTGTTGTAAAGTTAAATAACAATCCAAACTAGAGGTTCTCTGCCTAGTGCCAACCATAGGATATGAATGATGTAAATAGATCAAACACACGCGCAAAGAAATTTCAGATTTGATGCAAACAAGGAGTATGATTGGGATGCAAGTGTTGCGATCAGACCCAACCAAAATTTGCACCAAACAAAGATAGTAAACTGGTTACTCACTTGATATGAAAAAACTTTCAGCACTTGTGCACATAAACCAACTGATCTTCACTTTTCTTTTCACAACTTTTTGTTTTCTCAACTTTTTTTTTTACACTTTTCTTTCTTCTACTTTTTTTTATAGGGATCAAATATAATACTTGCACACTTAAGGATACAAACAAAATACAACTAGTAGTTGTAACTTGATAGGATCAAAGTTTACGCGAAGGAGATGATATGGGTTTTAGATTTTTTTTGTGTGGGAAATTTTAGATATATGAAAGAGGCACAAAGGACACGCGAAGGAAAATATGATCAGCAACTAAAACAAGACTCTAATGGACTGAAACTTAACAAAACTCACTAAAATAACAGATTGAAACAAAGGGCTATGGCAAATATTTTTGTGGCTTTTTAGAGGATAGGACGAACACAAAATATATTTAGCTAAGGGTAAACAATCCTACCATGGTAACGAAAGCTCTGATACCAGATGATACGATGCGATGTCCTAATCTTCACGACGTAGGATCAATCACCAGATAACTAGCTGAAGAACAGTCGGATAACTTGCTGCAGGCAGCGATAACTAGTGCAACCTAGCAAATAAAACTCAAAGCCAACCACCGTCTTTAACCAGCAACCTGAATCGAGGATTTGCCCAACCACACTCTCAAGAAACCAACTAGCACAACCTACAATCAATCAAGGTAAACCTCGAAGGGAGTAGGAGCACCAATTGGGAGCGGATGAAGCTGCCACTTCTGTAAATCCCACGAAGGAAAATCACAAGAGCAAAAGGGTAGAGATCACTCTCAATATTTGTTAGCACACAGCTGAACAAAAGGGGTTCTGTATTTCAATTATCAAAAGTCTTCTTTTGGTTAGGAGTACATGGATATTTATACTAGGAATAGCCCTCCTAGATAGGTATAAACACGAAAAGGAAATGAAAAGGCAGGCTATGTGAACAGACTTCCACGAAATGGGTTTCTGAGCAGTTTCCGCGTGGCTATTGGTCTTCTGCACAGTCTTTAGTGTTTTGGCAATAACTCCATCTTGGAAAATCCAAAAGACGTGTGGTTGGTTGCGTTGGAAAGCTAACTTGATAAGGTTTCACACCATGTATAGCATGCACCACAAAACATTATAGAATGGTATAGTTTAATATGAGAAGTTGTACCAATATAATGTCCCGAGAAGACTGTTAACCCTCTGAGTAGTCTGCACTAAAGCTGGTCGGATCTGCACTAAAACTGGTCGGCTCTGGTCAGCCTTGAAGCAGTAGAAACTAGACTTCACAAGCTTTCCAAAAAGTCCTCATGGACCTCCATAGCCTTCAGGAATAAAAAGATATGATATTTTCTTCTTGACAGTACTGTCAGTTTCGAGCAGTCTGACCAGTATGCACTAAGCTGGTCGGATTTCATTAGTCACTGCTTGGAACTGCTCGGCATTAGCATCATTGGAAAGTAGGCTCAATAAGCTTTCCAAAATGTGCTCATTCACCTTCATAACGTCTAGGAATCAAAAGTTATGAATATTTCTTTCTAACTGTTCTGCAGGACTGGTCTGGTTCGAGTGTGGTTCTTCTCTGTGGTCATCACCTTGTGTGTTCTTGCCATACTCTTTAGTGAACCTGAGCAACAACAATGTGCACGACTTAGGCAGTATATAATTCTCATTAATATTAAATTGAACTTCATAAAGTAGCGCATTCACCTCTTGTTGTAGCTTCTTTGCTCAACTACGTGTAATTAGGCCACCAAAGGCTTGGGCTGGTGTCGATGTAGGTGATACTTGAGTTGGTGTTACTTGAATTGGAGGTTGTAACATGTTGGTTGATGATGTGGTCATATCACTTCACCTTGCGGTGAATGTGTTTGTTTCTTCTGAAAGACTCTGAGCTTCTAAAAGTTAAAACAAGGTATCTTTAACCATGTGGTCGGACTCTAAGTGGGTACACTTCATTTTACCACGCAGGAATTTTCAATTTTGGACTTGAGCTCCTTACACCGTTATGTCAAGCCATGCTCGGAACACACTGCTCGGTGATGTTGCACGCTGCTTGGCAGCTCCTCACAACTACTCGATGATTCATTATGGTGGTCGGACCATGATTTGGACAGCTCGGTTTTGGTTCGCACCTGCTCAGAAAAGTTCAAGACGGCGTTGCACAATGGGTACAAGGCACTCAGGGACTAGCTGTGGGGGGTACGGCCCTGGATACCCATGGCAGGCCACATGGGCTATGCCTCCAAGGGCGGCCCAGCCCACGAGAAGGAGCCTTGCAGGGCACGATTCTGCTCGGCGCCTTCCGCAAGGCATGGGGAGGATATCCTGAAGATGTTACAAGATCTGTTAGGATACGTACGATCCCATGATTCTTGTAATCTGTTATTACTTTCCGGTTATCTCTTAGATCTAACCGACTTGTAACCTTACCCCCCAGAATATATAAGGCGGGCAGGGACCCCCTACAAAATCATGGCAAATCATACGATAGCTAATATAAACCAATAGACCACAGGAGTAAGGTATTATGTCATACTGATGGCTTGAACCTATATAACTCGTGTGTCTCTGTTGCCTTCTTGTTCTTGATTACATGCTCCTCTGCCGATCAATCTACCATTGTGGGATACCCCTCGGTGGACTACCGATGATATTCTGTTGACATGATCGCTGCACTCAGGATAGCTATTCCTGATAGGCAACTTCAAATGTTCATTCCAGCAATGTCTGAAGAAAGGACAATTCCAATGCAATTCAGTTTGCTTTCTTTCATACCTCTCTTTTTCCTATTGACACTGATATTCTTTCTTTTCCAACCAACACTGATAATTCTTTTCCTTCTGTTGCTGCCATTTATTCAACATAATTCAAGATGTAACCCATGACTTTGTCGCCCCTACTTTTGATGTTTCTCCCTGCTCATATCAACACTTTTGTTTACCGTGACGTCCTTTAATTTCCCTGTATTTGTCGGCCGATATTTGCCTCTTAGGATCGACTGTTCTAGCTTCTCTTGATTTGGTTGATGTTAGGACCTTAGTCTTTCCTTTGAGTAGCCTAGCATCAACCATGTTTTGATCTCCTAGGAAAGGATTATCATCAACTTTTATCTTCCGAGGCGTATCAAATTTGAGCCTTCCTTGCTGAATAGCCCTTTGTATATGCTGCTGAAAAATTCTAAATTCATTAGTGGAATGACAAGTAGCGTTATGGAACTTGCAGAACTTCTTATTTTTCAACTGATCAGGGGGCAACATAATATGATTATCGGGCAACTTGATCTATCCTTTTTCAAGAAAGAAATTAAGGAGCTTGTCTGATTTTGTGACATCAAAGTCATAGCTCTCCTCGACTCCTCTTCCCCAAGGATTTGTTACCATTACTGTCTTTTTGCCCTAATTCCATTCAACTGCAGCAACCTCTTCCTCTTCATCTTCATAGCTATCATTGACAAGTATGGATTATAAGCTTTGGCCACTGTGGTACTCTTCTGGAATCGGGTATATCTACGCATACTCTGGAATTGGCTATTGAGCGCTGCCACTCATTGAGCCAATTGACCCAAGTTGTCAAATTCTTGTCCCAACAGTTTTTCTTTCCACATTGGCAGCATTCCTTGAACGGGTAAAGCAGCTAGCTAATCATCAGCTAAGTTTAATGAGAAGCATAAGTTCCTAGTCTCTCGGAACCTCTGAAGAAACTTAGTGCCTGATTCATTAGTCTTTTGCCTTATAGTTGTCAGATCGGTAATCTTCTTTTCTCTAGTCCTAGTATAAAAATATGTATGAAATTTCTTCTCGAGGTTAGCCTAGTTGGCAATGGAGTTGACTGGCAGTGATGAAAACCAAGTGAAGGCTAGCCCTGACAGTGATGGAGAGAAGAAACGAACTCAATGGGCTTCTTCAACGGATGCTTCGCCCAACTGTGTAAGATACCGACTGACATGTTTTATTATGCTTGTGCTATCTTGGCCAGTGAACTTAGCAAACTCTGGAAGCCTATAATTTGTGTGTATGAAAATGTCAGCCCTTTTGGCTTTAGAACGAACTAGTTCTTCATCATCTCGATCACCTTTAGCAACAACTCGTCAGCCTGTGAATTTGGATTCATCTACATCTGCTGACCCATCTATGGATTGAAATCTAGTGTGCCTTGATAACCTGGATTTAGAATGACATGAAGGGTGTTATAATCTATGCCATAATGATATCCCTATGGAATCTCTATCTACTAGGTCCTTTGCTAGTTTGCTGCTTGAAGTCTCTGATTGTTGACATGAGGATCTATATCTCTATGGATCCTTTGAATCGATGGTGCTATTTTTTGAGCCAACGAGGGTATGTGGCCTGATGTGCCAAAATTAATCACCTTGTTCTGACCTTGCCCCGCCAGCTATTGCACATGATGCACTGACAATCTAGGATTATACTATGTCTGATTCATAGTAATACCTTGAGCTTGTTTAGATGAACCCTGAACTGCTTAGACATCATCATTACCAGCTGGTGCTACATCTTGATGGCTAGTACCAACTTGATTAGTCCCTTGGGTCAACAGATGTGGAATGTTGTAATAAGCCAGCCTGACTTGACCAACTAGAAACCCATGAATCACCTCATTCATGGCATCGTGGAATGTGTCCAAGAAAGCTTCATTATGGCTTGATATGGCATCATGAACAGATTTGTTTACAATTTCTGTAAAGAAATGTCTGTGTTTAGCTTCAACTATATCTGTCTACCCGTGTAATAGAACTCTTAGTTGTGGATGTTTCTGAACAATTGTGTTGTCACATGTTTTGGTGTAGGACAACAAACACTTGTTTTGAAATTCTTCTATAGCTTTGCCGATGACATCTTTATCTGCATCAGGTAGATCTTCATAATGTACCATAAGGATGTCATTGTTGTTGTGAACCACCATGATGATTGTGGGGTCCCACCGGGCATGCCAATAACATGTGTTGGCACAAAATTTCATCCCGTGCCGAGGGCACACGGGCAAGCTAGAAGGGTCCACTCGATGGAGCTAGAGATCCGCCTAGCTTCAGTGCAGGGATGGTCGATCCTATGCACTCCTCCTAAGACATGCCAATCAATTTGACCCTACAATTGACAAAGGAGAGAAAGTTTATCAGTAATTTAGGGTGGAACGTGCCAGTGTTGCTAGACAGTCCTGAATGTGTGGCTCTGAGAGCCGATATGAAAGGAGATAGACTAAATAGTCGATTCTAGCATATTCATAAGAATAAATTAGTTAAAGCTCATGGGGTTGTGTAAGAAGAATTAGTTATCATTCAGGATGAATATCAATGTTTAGACAAATATTGATCAATGGCAAATGGATGTCAACAATGATTAATTTATGCTAAGCTAATGACTGCAAGTAACCAAATCCATTTTTTATATAAAAGAAACAACGCATCATCATTTAACCATTTAATAAAGATAGATCTAATGAACATATTAGATCTCATCTATCGTTATGACCAGTGGGGTATGAGGCAGAATCATGCAGGACGTAGAAACAACAATAGATTCGATGACCCTAACTTATTACTAATATCTGTGGGGCATGAGGCAGAATCATGCAGGCCATAATACAATAATAAGATCATGGCGCTAACACATCTTTCAACCTTTCTTTATTTCAATGGTCTCATGACATGAACTGTTCATGAAAGCACTCGATATTGACTAAAATAGCCGATTCGGTCATAGCGCACAGTTAAGGTCATGCCCTATCAGGAATAGATCTACCAAATAACGATCCCTACTCTATAGTGCTAATAGTGGGGTGTGAGGCAGAATCACATAGGCCATGATAATGGGTCATGGAACGGTTTTCGCTAGCCAATAGATCTACTCAAGACAAAACATGCCTTAACCGCACACTATGTGCGATCAAGATTGACTTAAAATGGCCGATAAAACATAACTCATCATTTAAGATGCAGATTAGATCAAATTCAGATTAACAAATGATGGGTTAAGAAGGATATAAGATTGATCTAGATCAATCCCAATCAGGCAAAGTGATATTGCTGTAATTAAATAAATAATGGAAGCAATAAGCAATATCGGTAACTTAATGAATCTATCCGAAGGAGCACCACCCTTAGATAGAGCCGATAACTTGACCTTAATCTAGTTCAAGTAGTGGAGGTCGACTAGATTGATGCAGCTGAACTTAAACTAGACACGAGTCGATAACTACCTTATACCAGAGTCACAGTGGAGGTCGCCGGAGCGATGCAGCCATACGAACAGAAGTATAAGCCATGATGGTACTTACAAACAAGTAGTGGAGGTTGACCGGATCGATGCAGCCATACTTGCTAAAGAACTCGTCGAGATCTACTCTACTCCTACTCCTAAGGGGTGGCTAGAGCCGAAAAAAGTAAGTAACTTGTATTTGATTGATTGTGTGTCTTTTATAATAGCCGAGGTTTGATATTTATACCCAGAGCATAAACATGAATCCTACCTAAGCATGACTCATCACAATTTTTGGCCCTAGAGAAAACATTCTGAAATTAAGATAACTTGGACTCTAATCTTTCCCTTTTTGTAGAGTCCAACATGCCTTGTCCCGACGCTGATCGTAGCCTTTGTCGTTATCTGCCGGCGCTATCTGAAGAAATCCGATTCTAGTGTTACATTCGAATCAGCTGATACCATCCTACATGCAATTGATTCCTTGATGACATGATCTTGAGAGCTTTCGAGTCCCTATGATTCTTCTTCCAAATTTTGGTGTAAACAGTACCCAATCACCTAAAATAGTGACCACCTATATATACGCATATATGGATATGCTTGATACCTGAGTATACACCTATATGTGGCTAACTTTACTTTCCACCTATCTCCATCCTAATTAATCTTGGGCACATACATATGCATGTGCATATGTGCTACAAACCTGGTGGACCTGTAGAGATGAGCCAGGTCATCTATGATGACTTGGTCAGGTTTTCTCTTTTAGGTTCACACAATAGTGAACCCCTAATAATGTGGTCTGGTTTTCCATCAGACCAACCACCCTCCAATCCTAACTCATAGAAATCCTACCCTATGGATAGAATACCTCTATCCAAACCTTACTTTAGGTTGACATGATAATGGTAACCTGGCTAACAACCCATCACCCAATAGGACCAACCCATCCGGGATCGTTGATTGTTTATGCTTGTTTTATAGGCCTTGCTTATTATTTTCCTTGTTTGTGTTCCCTTGTTTGTCGATGCTAGACCATGTAGGATAGAAGACGTGAGGAGAACCCGATGGAGTCCCAAAGACAGGAGTAAAAGGCATAGGATTCGGATGAGGATATAATCATTAGTAAATGGAGGCAAGTCCTAACACCCACCAACCCCTATCCCTCCGCCATACATGCCATCCCTTAACCACCTCCCTTCTACCACCACCATGTTGGCATTTCTTAACGTTATCACTAGGATTTGTGTTTCCTAGCAATGGCACTAGAAATGTTGTGATGATATTTCTAAACACATGCAGAAATATTCCACAAGCACACGGATATATCGTTGTAGCATTTCACCCGGAAGTATTCGAGTATCGTTCATTTATATTTTCTCAAAGGAAGGCATGTTGTAAAAGTCTCTATTAAGGATATTGACAAGATAACATGACTGCATAGTAGACCAAAGTCCATAATAGGGGTAATCCCAGATAGATATTGGATAGTATGACACACACACTTAAGCCAATCTCAAGGATAAAGATAAAAGAAAGAATAAAGAATAAAAGAATATACCTAATAGGAGTAGGCTTATCTTGTATAGCTATGGTAAGCATATAGTCATACAAATACATGAATTTCTAGTGGTTAGAGATTCTAAGCTAAGGTAGCTTTGGTCACTATAAACTTACTTCGGGCACTAGATCACACCTGGTCTGCTAAGTGATGCTGACCTACAGCTCTACATTGTATCCAAATGTGGGGGACAATGAAGGATGGACAGGGTTGTCACCACCTGCCACCTACCCCTCAACCAGAGGATACGAGGAAAACGAAGGTAGCCTCTGGCCAAGACACCAAGGCTATGCTATTGACTACTACTCTAGCATCGGCCAGGACCATCCATTTTTATCAGGAGTTCTCTACTAGAGCATCCACCATGGGAATGGATGTAGCACCTGGTTTTAAAGACAAAACCAGATACACACTATATGTGAGCCTAGGAAGTCAAATCTCACATATAGTCACAAATAAGGGTAATATCAAAAGACAATACTTATTACATAACATATTAGTAAAAGAAAAATACCCTTAGAGTAAAGATAGCGGAAAGTTGACTCTGATCTTCTAGCGAAGACTCCAAATCCACAGGGACGACTGACTGGTTGACCACAAGCCTAACTCCTCCAAACTAGCAATCTGGTACCCATCCGGGATTTTTATCCAATGTATAGAAAAATAAAGCAAGCGTAAGTACATGTTGTACTTAACAATTATATCATGGGGTTCATGAGGCTCAAAAGGGGTGACACTGGTTTACTGCGATTAGCTTTAATAGATCATCTTTTTAAGCAGTTGGGTGGCAAAGAATTTATCATTCCCATAAACACATGATCAGGTAAACATGAATAATGTATAGCATAAATAGTTGATCATTAGTACCATTATCCATTAGTGATCATCTCTATTCTATAAGGGTCCAAGGCCGCTCGTGTCCGTGAGCACGGCTGTTATAACAGTTTTACACTCTACAGAGTTTGTACACATTCACTTGAGTTGTGATTTACCCTTTCACCCGAGGTAGCTATTCTCTTGACCCACTTCCAAGGAAGGTCGGTAGGGTTCACTATGAAGCATTTCAAATAATTTGTCTAACAAGTTAGGGCCGCTAGGCGTATGTGGCCCATCTCTAGGAGTGGCATGCGTGGGCATCGTAGCACGATACACACTTCTCAGCAGCAAAGGAAACATACCCTGCACCTGAAAGGTAACCACAACAAGCTAGAAAAGATCCTCATACTGAGCTAACGCTAGAGCCATATGGCCCTCACACCAGTACTATAAGTCTCGGATGATCGCTTATAGATAAGTCCTTAGAGAGAGGAATCTGAAGCATATAAACACTCCAGCCCCCTGTGTCCATGTTACTAAAAAGTCATGTTTTAATGTTTATTGCATATACCATTAGTCAAGTTACAAGATCATGGTTTTGATTAAGCACAAGCAAAAACTACCCAATGCAATATCCCAAAGGTTTTCAAGGTACAAGTTATCAAATATCTAAGATATCCTATTTGGCAAACAAGGTAGACACATGCAATATGAGTTATGTGTTTAAATGTGAATAGGTAACAAGGATAATCCCATGCTATACTTGCGTTACACACCGATCCTTCGGTGAGCTTTATTCTTTGATGTCTTTCTTCTTCTTCTTGGATCACCACGTATATCTCACCGACTGGACAATCGTAGAACACCACACAAACATCCATACACATACATGCATAGCATATAGTTGCATCTATATTAGAATAGTACACCAATCATAGAAAAAAATAAGTAAAAGAGATTGATATACGATTCTATGCATCGCTATGATCACACAGTCGTGAGGTGCACACTAATCGAAGCTACGGTTGAAAAGTTACAACTACCGAGAGATTTGCCTAATACGTGGAAAAGAAACTATAGGCTTCATTTATGTTAACCATATGAATTCATATACAAAAGATATTTTATAAATAATGTAGATTAAATTAATTCAACTTTAGATTTGAATTATAAAACAAAAGTAAAACATATCATATTTTATGTATAAAACTTAGTTGCATAATCTTTAATCAAGATATGATTTAAACTATGATTTTTATGAAATAGTAATGCAGTGAACATCATTACTAATGCGTAGATCTCGATGTTATAAAACAAACGCAACTTGAACGGACTTTTTCGGAGTTGAAATGAATAAGTTATGATTTAAACAAGTTTTGCTTTAGTTAAATAATAGATTAAATCTACTCATGAATTTTAAGTGTTGAAAACATGCCTAATAGTTGTATAAACATGTAGAATACGTAAATACGATCCTAACGCAATTTGAATGGGTCAAATTGGACTTAAAACGCAAAAGGTACGCTTGAAATAAGGTGCAATGGCATTTCTGTAAATATTTGAACTCAATTTTGAATTTAAACAATTAAAATTATGAATTTAAATGCATTTTGGACTGGGCATACTAATTCTGGAAACTATAGGGTCCTAACCGAATAAAAACAGCACTGATTTGAATTTATTTTGAACTGCTATGGACTGTGGGTTATTTTCTTGAAACTCCAGGGGCTAATCTGCAAAACGGGCATGGTTGACTGCTGGCTGACCGCGTTAGCTAACCATGCAACCACGCAGCGGCTACTGATGGGTGCGGTGCAGCACGCGGGCGGTAGACACGTGCTGACGCGGCGGAGTGGACCGAGTCCACGGTTCGCGGTGGACCGGTCACTTAATCCAACCGGTACTTCTAATCTTGGCCATTCCTTTCTAATCTGATGGCGCAGGATGCATGCGGGTGATACCGGCGGCTGCATAGTGACACCTGCGAGGGCACCATGGCCGGCGGTGAGCCGAGCACGGCGGCGGGTGTCAGGGAGGCGATTCGGACTTCCCCGGAGCAAACCAATCATACCGGGATGATCTACAAGCACGCACGAACACGTTGGGGCCACTGCTGAGGCGAGGGAATGCGGCAGGGTACCGAGCCCACGATGGTGCCATTAATGGCGATTTGGAGCTTGCTGTTACATCGTTCTAGGGCACCAATTGATGATCCAGGGGCACGAGAAGACGGAAGAGCTCACCACGATGCGTATGGAGGGGAGCGCAGCGTCCGGGGAGTCTCCGAGGAGGTGGGTCACCGTCGGCGGTGGCAACTAGAAAGAGAGGGAGGGCGCGGGTGAGGTGAAATCCGGGCAAAACAAAACCACAACGCGAAATAGATGATACCTACTGCTTCGGGGGGACACGGCTGTAACATCCCAAAATTTGCCTCTTTTGAAAATAGGATTAAAATGATTTATTTGTGAATTTTTGTGCTCATGAAAACATAGGAAAATAAAAATTTTCTTTAATTTAAAATCTATCATAAGGTAGAAACGTGTTTGTTGCATTCATACCGGTCGCATATCATGTTTCTATGTGCAAAATGTGTGTTTTTATACGTTTAGGAGACGAATATCTATCTCTAGGAATTTTCTAGCTTCTTTCTGGAATTTAATTCCTACCTCCTTCACCTTAATCTTTATGTTTCAAGTTCCCAACAATCTCTTTATGAGCTCCAAATACTTTATTTGGGTTCATCATGTTCCAAAGTGTCTCTGAGAATTTTCCCCAAATTTTTGGAGGTCTCGGAGTATTTTTCGTGGCTTAAATATCAATTCTGGACTTTTCTAGAATTATTTTATCCACGAAATTAATTAGTTCTGAAAATAATAAATCTCTAATTTTTCCCAACGTTCAAAGCCTATGTGCAATAATCCTAATAAATCTTAAAGGTCCATGCATTTATTTACTAATGGGCTTTAATGATTATTTAGGTCCATTAGTAAATGTGGAGGGTGCAACATCAGTTAGTACCATATTGCTAGTTGATGTAGATGTGGGGAGTTTTTCTCCCTATATATATCTACCAACCCCTTCGGCAAAGCACACCAAAACTACCGTATGGGGAGCCCCTAGTTTGGGAAATCCCTCGTGTAGTAAATTAGATTTTACTCATCCTTCTCTCGTCGTCGTCGTTGCCGTCGCCGCCGCGCTGCCCAGCCCGGCGCTACGCCACCGTCGGCTGGCCAGCAGGCCCCGCAGCCAAGGCCGTCCTCGACACCCCCCTCCATGAGCAACAACAGCCTCCTATGGCCATCGCTGTTCTGTACGTTCTGTTGGTGATGACGATCCAAGGTTGAAGATGAGGTATTTACGAGTTCGCCACCGATCGTTAAATAATCGTAGTTTATTCGTTTTAATTCTGTTTCAGTTCATTCCAGTTGCGTTAGTTTTGTGTCGTTGAGATCTATGCAGTAGAGTTATTAGTTTTCATATGACATGTTTATGAATTTATTTTATTAAAATATTAATTGTGCCTATAATTAATTAATTGCTGATTAATTAAAGTCGATTTAGGTTTTTGATTTCGATTCGATTGCGCGAGTTTCATCACAGTGTGTGTTACGTGTTAGCAGCAATGTTTAACATGTCTCACATCTTGGAAATTTATAAGTTAAATATTAATTTGATTAAGGATTATTCAATAACTTTTTAATTAAAAGCAATTTAAGTTCTAATTCCGTTTTGCACCATTTAAGTTGCGTTTGGTTCGTGCTGACGTAAACTATATGTTAGGGGCAATGTTTTTCATGTCACATGTTTTTCCATATATAGCTAAATATTAAATTGATTAGTATATTTGCACACTAGTTTGGAATTAAAAGCAATATAGGTGCTTAACCTTGATAATTTATACCTAAAAGTTAATATGATTAATTGTTAACTTAAAAGTGTTTCTAGAATATAATTTGATTAGCTGAACAAGATACATATGTGATAAGTATGAGTAGATGTTGTCACATGCTTAATTCATTTGCGAAGGTAAAGTTTAATTTATTTAATAAATTATGCGGTAACATTTATAAATAATACACGATTAGCTTTAACTCTACTTTTAAAACTAAATATGTTGTGATTAATCTAAATCAATATTGCTCATATAGTTTTCTTAGCTAACCTAAAACAAGCTCATAGTTGTTTCTTTTGTAATATAATATAAATCTTTTGATTGTGGTTTTCTTTTAACCGTAGCTCCTTTCTTAGTGTCTCTTGCGTTCTCATAACCGTAGCATCAAGCCATTCTTGTCGTGTTACTTTGTTTCGGTGTGTTCTACGCAATGGCGTTAGTGGCTCTCGTGTTACTCAAATGTGTTTTGGCAGTTAAAAAGTTACTTGTATTAATACTATCACTTGCATCGTTTTCGGAATATAAAGTCAATATATGTTTTATACTACGCTCTTTCTTAAGCAATAAATCAAGTTGATTAATGAGAATATTTACATGTGTTTCTACAGTTAAAATAAGTTAAATGGATAGGTTTTATTTTCCATTGCTTCGTTAGTCGCTTTTTCGTTGAATCACGTATAGCGCGTCTTTTGCATTTGTGTATTCATAGCGATACACCGTTTTGCTTATTTTATTGGTTGGTGTACTGTTCTCATATATTCTTATTTGTATGCCATGTATGGATGTATGTGTGGTGATATATGATTTAGTCAATCAGTGAGGTTTACGTGGTGATTAAGAAGATGTTCTCTGAAGACTAGAAGCAGAGAATTGGAAGCAGAGGATTGGAAGTTGGATACTAAAGGCTTTTGAGCGTATTGCTTTGGGGGAAAAGCAAGTTAAGGCAAGTATAGCATGGGACTATCCTTGTTACCTATTCACATTTAAACACTTAATTCATATTGCATGTGTCTACCTTGGCAACTGTAGTAAATTCCCTAGCTAATTGATATACTGGATTCCTTGACACCTTTGGGTAATTGCATTGGGTAGTTTTTGCTAGTGCTTAATTAAAACCATGATCTTGTAACTTGACTAATGATATATGCAACAAACATTAAAATATGACTTTTTAGTAACCATGACAACAGCATATAAACACTCCAGCCCCCTGGTTCCATGTTACTAAAAAGTCATGTTTTAATGTTTATTGCATATACCATTAGTCAAGTTACAAGATCATGGTTTTGACTAAGCACTAGCAAAAACTACCCAATGCAATATCCCAAAGGTTTTCAAGGTACAAGTTATCAAATATCTAAGATATCCTATTTGGCAAATAAGGTAGACACATGCAATATGAGTTATGTGTTTAAATGTTAATAGGTAACAAAGATAATCCCATGCTATACTTGCCTTACACATCGAACCTTCGGTGAGCTTTATTCTTTGATGTCTTTCTTCTTCTTCTTGGATCACCACGCATATCTCACCGGCTGGACAATTGTAGAACACCACACAAACATCCATACACATACATGCATAGCATACAGTTGCATCTATATTAGAACAGTACACAAATCATAGAAAAAAATAAGTAAAAGAGATTGATATACGATTCTACGCATCGCTATGATCACACAGTCGTGAGGTGCACACTAATCGAAGCTACGGTTGAAAAGTTACTACTACCGAGAGATTTGCCTAATACATGGAAAAGAAACTATAGGATTCATTTATGATAACCATATGAATTCATATACAAAAGATATTTTATAAATAATGTAGATTAAATTAAGTCAACTTTAGATTTGAATTATAAATCAAAAGTAAAACAAATCATATTTTTTGTATAAAACTTAGTTGCATAATCTTTAATCAAGATATGATTTAAACTATTATTTTTATGAAATAGTAATGCAGTGAACATCATTACTAATGCGTAGATCTCGACGTTATGAAACAAACGCAACTTGAACGGACTTTTTCGGAGTTGAAATGAATAAGTTATGATTTAAACAAGTTTTGCTTTAGTTAAATAATAGATTAAATCTACTCATGAATTTCAAGTGTTGAAAACATGCCTAACAGTTGTATAAACATGTAGAATACGTAAATACGATCCTAACGTAATTTGAATGGCTCAAATCGGACTTAAAACGCAAAAGGTACGCTTGAAATAAGGTGCAATGGCATTTCTGTAAATATTTGAACTCAATTTTGAATTTAAACAATTAAAATTCTGAATTTAAATGCATTTTGGACTGGTCATACTATTTCTGGAAACTACAGGGTCCTAACCGAATAAAAACAGGACTGATTTGAATTTATTTTGAACTGCTACGGACTGTAGGTTATTTTCTTGAAACTCCAGGGGCTAATCTACAAAATGGGCATGGTTGACAGCTGGCTGACCGCGTCGGCTGATCGTGCAGCCACGCGGTGGCTATTGATGGGTGTGGTGCACCACGCGGGGGGTAGACGCGCGGTGACGCGGCGGTGTGGACCGGGTCCACAGTCCGCGGTGGACCGGTCACTTAATCCAACCGGTACTTCTAATCTTGGCCATTCCTTTCTGATCTGACGGCGCTGGGCGTGTGCAGGTGATACCAGCGGCTGCACAGTGACACCGGCGAGGGCACCATGGCTGGTGGTGAGCCGAGCACGGCGGCGGGCGTCGGGGAGGCGATTCGGACTTCCCTGGAGCAAACCAATCATACCGGGATGATCTACAAGTGCGCGCGAACACGTTGGGGCCACTACCGAGGCAAGGGAATGCGGCGGGGTACCAAGCCCATGGCGGCGCCATTAACGGTGATTCGGAGCTTGCTGTTATGTCGTTCTAGGGCACCAATTGATGATCCAGGGGCACGGGAAGACGGAGGAGCTCACCACGATGCGTATGGAGGGGAGCGCAGCGTCCGGGGAGTCTCCGAGGAGGCGGGTCACCGTCAGCGGTGGCGACTGGAAAGAGAGGGAGGGTGTGGGTGAGGTGAAATCCAGGCAAAACAAAACCACAACGCGAAATAGATGATACCTACTACTTCGGGGGGACATGGCGGAGGTCACCGGCGCGTCGGCGACGTGGATTGAGGCGCGGTGAGGGAGATTGACGGTGGCGGGGAGTTGCTGGATGCGAGCAGAGGAAAAGGGGAGAAGGGAGGCGCTCGGTCCGAGGCTTTATAGGTGGGCGGCTATGGCGTATAAGGTAGGGGATCGGGGCGCTGGTGGAGTCGATCGCCTTCCTTGCTTGCGCGGGGGACCGACGAGTTGTCGTCTGGGGCAGCGCCATTACCAGGGCAAGGAAAGGAAGGAGCGCTGGGAAAGAAAGGAAAGGGACGGAGGCGGTGCTGACGTGCGGGGCCGGCTTGCAGCAAGAGGGAGAAGCGACGTGTGCGGGCGGCTGACGCGTGGGCGTGGGCGCTGAAGGCCGAGCTAGGCCACGTAGTGCACGCGGGGAAGCTGGGCCGCGGGCGGAGGAGAAGGCGCATCTGCGGGCTGCCGAGTTGGGCCAGTGCGGGAGAAATCGGAAAGGAGAAAGGGAGAACGGCTGGGCCACCAGCGGTGGGCCGAGGCTAGAAAGAGAAGAAAGGGGAAAGGGCCAGGCTGGTTCCTATGCTAGGCTGACACTAGGAGAAGAAAGAAACAAGCGAGCCAGGGAAACTGGGCCTTCGGGCCAAAAGAGAGAGGGGAGGTTTTTCTTCTCCTTTTTATTTTTTTCCAAATCCTTTTTCTTTTCTTAATTCAAAACAATTTCAAATGTGATTCAAATCAAGCATAAATATGATTTCAATATACTTCCTAATTCCAACATAGATGAACCAATTTTTGGTAAGTTTCCAAAAATAACTTTTTAAGTTCTTACATTTTTCAATTCCTTTTCTTTTTCTAATCTTCCAATTCTAAGCTAAATTCAAATCCAATTCGAGTATGGTTTCAAAAATTCTTTCCCATTCAATAAAAATGGTCAATTCCATTAGGCTTTCCAAGATAAACTTTACAACTTTAAAAATACTTTTATTTTCTAATTTTCTTTTCTTTCTTTCCTTTTATTTCAAAGCCATTTTCAAACTCTTTTCAAAAACATTCCAATTTACTTCGGAGTTTTGGATCAACACCATCCATCACAATAAATAAGATGCAATAGCATGTATGCTCACACATGTTACTACCTTATGTTGAATTTTAAATTAATGAAAATTTTTATTTTCCTATATTTCATGTGCACAAAATTCATAAATAAATCATTTTAACTCTATTTCAAAAGAGGTAAATTTTAGGGTGTTACAATGGACGATGAACCTGCAAGAATATAATGACCAAAACTAACTTAAAGTAGAACTTATCACCTCAACTTAGCTCTTGGTCTAAGCATGTATGTTGTATGAAGGATTAAGCATAAAGTTCTATATGCTAATCTAATAACATAAGAACTTAGCTGTATTTCATAAGCATAGCTACAATGATAATATGAGTGCAAACACATAGAAGAATCCTTAATATTATTCTTACCAAGAATTCTCCAAAGTACAAGCTCTCCAATGAAGCTTCTTGCCTTGTTCCAAATAAAACTACTAAGAATAGTAAAAACATACAAGGTGAGCACCACCCCTCCTTTTATACTAGTTTGTGATTGGTTTGGCCAAAGTAAAATAGGAAACTACTCAAAACCGACCCTAGGCATCATCAATGCACCTCCTAACAAAGATGGGCCCGAGAGGTACGGGGCTGTGCACATGCACCCCTGGAACCTAAACTGGTAAAACTTGACTAAACCCTGACAGGGGGCGAGTGAAGGGTAATTTGTGTGGTACAAGTTACCTTGGTAGGTTCGCCTAGTGAGGGTTCCTATTGGGAGATACTCGCCTCGGTCAAATAAGGACCAGTTCGTAGTCCCTCTCGCCTAGTGTGATATTACATACAACCACATGTCTATATGGGTAGACTTGATCTCACACCTCGTTAGATAGAAGTATAATTTCTACTAGGCGGCCGGTATTGGCAGTGGAATATTAGGAGCAG
The DNA here is from genome assembly GCF_019320115.1 of Miscanthus floridulus. NCBI lineage: Eukaryota > Viridiplantae > Streptophyta > Magnoliopsida > Poales > Poaceae > Miscanthus > Miscanthus floridulus. The sequence goes on from NC_089589.1 coordinate 68,760,760, forward strand.
ACATTGATGCTATGTGATCTTCCATGGTCCAGTTGGTGTGGTTGCTATGTGATCTTCCACGTTAAGCCTTTTGACTTGGCCGTGTTCGAGACCATATTAATATTATTATTGTTTATTTTGATGATTTGGTATCATTGGCACTATTGTGTTGGGATGATTCGGTATCATCCAAGATTATATGATGGGATGACATGGTGTCATCCAGGAGTATGAGATGGGATGATTTGGTATCCTCCCGAGATTAGTGTGTTTTCCAACCCTAAAGAAGTCATGGTATAGTTATATGGAAATATGAGGATGCGTCCCTTCGGGTATGAGGTCTTGTTAGGCCTGTTCCTGTCATCGCACATGGTCTAGAGCTATGTCAATCATGTGGGGAAATTTATACACCTCTATAGAGTTTATTCAATCTATTCGAATAGCCACGTCCTTGGAATGGGCAGTTGCTAGGATGGGATACTATGGTTAGACTTCCACAACTATGATAATCTGGTAAGACATATTTTACTAATTTGATAACTATAATTAACTTTGGAAATTGTTGAGAATGGTAAACTCTGCTAGGGTCCAACTTATAATTGTGATTACTTCACGCTACCACTTTTACCTCAACCACTTCCATCACCATAACCCACCTCCACATATAGGCTTCCCTTTCCACCTTCCCTCCAACCAAAGTTTAGGGCTTGCTGAGAAGTTTATGTACTCAACCCCCTTCATTCTACATTTTTAGGAGTTAAGCTACAAGAGGACATACCAGGATGGAACTTCTAGAGCTACGCAAGGATAGGATACCTAGAGTAACTCAAAGACGGAGCCATACGAGAGAGCTACGCTAGGATTACGATCATTAGGAAATAGGAGTACATTTAAAGAATAAGGCTAGGGTTACATCTGCACTCCAAGCTGTCTATAGGAATGGAGCCATGTTGACATAGGACCACTATCTTATAACTCTGATATACGCTATAAGGCTAGTGGCCCAAGCTATGTAACCCAAACCGTGCGATATGTTTTCCCCATTAGCAATAAAAGTATGGTTTTTGATATGAATCTTGTTTGAATTTTGCATATCAGCTACTGATCCAAGGACTGATACATGATGCACAGAGGACCCTAGATTAGGGGCCCCGACAACTAGTCTAAACCTGAGGTAGCTAAACTTATGGCTCAGGATTGAGACTGTTGATTCAATGGCTTGATTTACTAGCTGTAATGGAGATTGACTGAACCTTGCTTTTTAACTAATAGAGGCCAGACTGCTTGGCAATGAGCTTTAGAGGGTTGACTTTGTCCACTGTAAGGCCTTGTTCATTTCTTTCCCAAATCAATGGATTTGGAGAGGGTTGGAGGGGATTGAGGGGGATTGATTCCCTTGGTTTTGGGATGCCTCAAGCCGATCGCCAACACCATCTTAGCAAAGGTGAACATGGATGACAACATCCTACATGCCCACCTTGACCCTTAATCTATGAGACATATCAGCAGTACAAGTCATGACTAGGTTTGGTCTATGGGACGACCGTATGTGAAGTCTTATTTGCATGCATGTCTATGTTAACTTTTATTGAACTTTGTATTAGGTCGGTTAAACTATTGAGTGTGGTGTAGCTCAGGTCATTTGGTAACTAGTTATACTAATGGTGTTTGCCCTTTCTGACCGAAGGACATGGGTGTGTAGATGTTGAAATTTTCTAGACCCTAAGACAGTCTGACCATACAAAATATAGACGATCCGGATCACTACAAAATATAGGGGCCGACTACCCAGGGCTAACAACTAGTTCTAGTCTATAAAACCCAACAATTAGTTTAGGATACAAATAGGTATGGACTAATAACACAACTAACTTGCTAATTTTTTAGCCATGGCTAATTTGTTGTAGTCCATCCAAATAGGGCCTAAGATAGTCCAATACTAGAGAAATCTTAATAGGCCAGATCATAGTTTTGATGAAACAATAAAATACAGATCGTGTCAACTCTTGCGCCATATATGTGGGGTCGTGGGCACGCAGGCGCGCGTGTGTAGGTCATGGGGTGGTCCACGACCCATGAACTATATAATAGCAGAGACATGGGACAAGAGGAAGGCTCTCCAGAGCTCCTGATTTAGTTCCATCCCAAAGCTTTTGGCCTCCACCCTACTACTGGGCATCTTTGTTCTAAGTTTTTTTTTCTGCATATTGTTTTCTTTTTTACATAGATCATGGATAACTATGATCATTCTTAGGACATGTCTATGTGTCGCTATATCTTCCATGAGCTTCATGTTCACCATGGCCTACAAACAAGGGTTGTAGTGCTTGCAGTGCATTCTAACTTTTGTAGTAGGTGGTACATTGCTTCTATAGTTGTTCATCAACTTCTTGGCCATCGAAGCTATTGTCTTGCTGAAGATCATCTAGGACCCTATGTGTTTGTTGCAGTTCCTTCAAATGTAGATCTCTAGACTTTGATTTCATACCGCTATGAGTTTCATGGTGCAGAAGTATTTTTTATTGTATCCGTTATCTTACAATCCGTCCAAATGATCCAGAGATTGGTGGAGTTCGTGTAGTTCCTTTCAACTGAGCAGTAGCAACATGGTTAGATGATGTTAACATTTAGTATCTATGGCATTAGAGATATGCCCTTGTTCTCTGTTTCTGAAATAGGTGTGATGTTCAAGTATCTCATGACACTGATGTTCAGATTTGTGTTTTTAATGTTCACTGGAGACAATTGTGATGTTCTTTAGTTTATCTTGTTATAATAATATCCATGTAAATGGACTTTTGTTGAACTTTGTATTAGGTGGGTTAAACTCTATTGACCAAATATATAAAGACATGTACAATATTGATGAAATGATGTTTACCTATTTCTTGTAAGTCATATGCACACCTCATAGTTCGAGTCATGAAATTTGACCAGCCTGGACATTTTACTCTCCTACTGAGCTATGACTATAACTTTTGTTAGTTCGGCTATGCTACAAAGAATAGCTGCATTAGCTATGGCTGCATGCATGAAGTACTAGTAAGGTAGTCGGATTTGAAGTGATATCTTCTGCCATAGCTGAGCGAGTGCAGACGATCAGGACCTATGAAACCATGTAGCCATCTCTAGCTAGCTGCTGCTCTATAAAACCAAGCAAGAGAAATTGCTTATGAAAGCAAGAGCAGCTCATCTTCACTCTTCAGTATGCCCCTCGACTGTTGTGAATGCATGGAGTGAAATAACTATAGAGGCTTTCCTCATGCATTCAATTCACTCATCGCAACTGCACAAGGGTTGCATTGTGCCTTGGTTTGTTGAACCAAACACGTATCAGTAGTACTAGTAGTCATGAGTGGCTTTGATCTTGCAAGAACCAAACATGTATCCATAGTCTTCAATAAAATTTGTTGAACTTGCAAGAACCAAGCAGTGAGGAGTTCATCTCAACAAGTATCGCCTAGATCTAATGCATAACGGATGGGACATAGCTATTGAATTGTACTACGAATGCAAGAAAGTCTGACCGCTGTATATTTGATCTCATAGGACATAGTATAAAGGGTCCTCAGTTTGAATGTCGTAGCAACTAGTCTACCCCTCGACTGTTATGACTACTTGGATTGGAGTAAAAAAGTACAAAAAAGACCCATCACAACCGCACTAGGCATTCAAGTCTCAAGCATGTCATCGTGGTCAAAAGCTCCTTTTCTCAATTCCTTCTTGTTTTTAGCTTTTCTACCGCATTCACTTCACTCTCATCAACCGTGCAAGATCTATATGAAAGGAGCATCCCCTCTTCCCTCATCCTATAGCATTGCATCAATCTGCTTGATCCCCCTTCCCTCACCCGTTTCCATTTTCCCAATCACATTCCCTGGTGGTTTTAGGATCTGGATAAGGGTAATGTGCTTCATATCAAACCATACTATTTGTATGAACTTATTATTGTGTCTGCTAACCTCATTGCTTCCCCCTTTCCTTGATTGTCATTTGTTCTAACCAAAATCATGTTTATAGATGACGACTACTTACCATACCACGGATGTGTACTCTACAACAAACGATGTGTTTTGGTAGCTAGGTGTGGAGCCAGGAGAACAGAACATGTTGCTTGTGACTTGGGGGCATCATGTACATGACCGAGCTACACGATGCCTAATCATTGAAGCTGCTATTCATGCAGTTGTTGGGCAATAATGCATTACCAAAGTTGTTGAAGACCATGATTCTAGAGAAATCTTTGTGCTTTGCAGCACTGTTAAGGATGTCCATCAGCTCTCTGACTACAGTGTCGACGTTAGTGGAGACTATGTCATTTTCAAGATGGTTCACCATCTCAACTTGATTGGAAGTCCTTATGACCTCAACTATGGTAGAACCACCCAAATTATATGGCCCACATGCACATGTCATTGTCCTAAAGACCTTTAACTGCTGCACATGAGAGCAGATAACTTCGGTAGTCTATCGGGTGTCCTCGGGGAACCCCGAATCATCCACATTTTCCAACTCATGTAGTATCAACATGGAGTTACCACAACATTACAATATTTGGTACAAAAATAACTTACATCAGAGTGTGGAAGATTTATAACATTAGTTTACAAAACATGTTCAAGTCAAAACTTATCTTAAGTTTCAAAAGGTGAGTAGAACTATAGAAGCAACTTAGGTAAACAACCTATGGTAGAAGAGACAGCCAGATCATGTCGAGCCCACTGACATGACCTCTATTAGCAGCATAAGCCAGAACCTGCAATAGGGGTTAACAAACCCTGAGTACTTGAGGGTACTCAACAAGTCTTACCCGATTAAAAGAAACAACTCCAAGGGTGTGCAGGCTTAAAGGAAAGTCTGAAGCAAGAATTACTTTTGTAGAAAAGCTTACTATAAGTGGATCCTTACTTTCAATGTTTTAGCTAGGTATTAAGTCATTAATAGTATCTAGTTTGCACTTGATCTAAATCAATCACTTCATTAAGCATCTCATCTCAACTCATCTTATCTCATAACCATGAGTCACCATGTTTCCATTGATTAACTACAATGATGGCGCGAGGATCAAGTCTCCTATTACCATAGAGCAAATGATGATTTAAATTGATTAGGGGCAACTAGGGTTTCCTTACCACATGACATATGTAGGTCCTAGACCTACATATATCAACCTACACTCGGATCCTCAAAACATGAACGGGTCTGGCACTACCCGAGAGCACAGTACTCCACCTCCATGCGTCGTTCGTTCGTGATGGAGTCATAGGACGTGTACACGCTACTCTCACCATCTCTCCACTCCCAGTGTGTGGTTGACCTTTCTCATAATGGAATAGCTGAGGTATCAAGCTTACCGGAGTATATGGCCAGTACTTGCAAAAATCTTGATCCAAGGGCCAACAATGAACGGTCCTTAACCGACATAGGCAGGGCACTATGTCAAGACTCAAACTTGACGCAAGCAAAGAGTCCACTTGGTCTCAATTTAAAATTATCATTAATAGGGTATTCACATGAGCCTTTAGCAGAGCTGAGAAGAACATGGTAAAACCTAATTCTCGTGAACGATGAAACCATCATTCGACTTCTATCGAAGTCTAAGCATCACTGAGCATTAGAGATATCGACCTACACCAACTAGTGGGGTACGACTAGGAATACCTGAATAGCAAGGTAATCATGTAGCAACGGTATTCGACCAACTCCTAATTACTTTATGCACATCTCACGAGACTTAAAATGTAATAAAGATTTATAAATACTAAGACAAGGTTTATGCTCCGGGGCTTGCTAGCGTTGCAGAGAAGGTTAGTTTCCACAGGAAGGTTCAGAAGTTAGACTTTGGCACCAACACCACTGGTGGATGGACCTCCTCCAAATCTTGATCAACATGAGTCTTCTCACTCTCGTAGGTACTATACGTAATAAATGATGCTTGCTTTAACATGATGGAATGCATGACATTATGCATGATGAAAGACACACAAGTGCATAATAGAACTTAAACTAATCTAAGAAAGTTGAATACAACTTTCCTTCACAATACAACTAGGGTTATACTACACAAGGTATTTGAATTATTGATTATAAAGTCATTTGTGTAGTTAATAATAAAGCAACACCTATCATATTATACTAGTTAAGCAAGACAAGGGCAAGATCACATCATGACATACTTACACTCATCCATTAACAAACTTGCATAAGCAACACATTCATACTAGAATTAAAACATGAAATGCATCTAGGTTACAATGTCTGATGATTATGCATGATGCTCATGATCAACATTTTAATTGGTCTTTAACATCTAGGATGTTACATCAACTATCTCAACAAGACCAAACTGATTCGATGACATTGAGATTTTGTGTGCTTTGGGTACTGTCCGATGTCCTATATCAGTAGTACTAGTAGTAGTAGTAGTAGCCATGACTGGCTTTGATCTGTGGGATAGCACGAAATCATGTATTGTATGTGTTGAGCTAATGTAGTACGAACCCTTGCTAATATATGTTTTGTTATTTGCATGTTTGTGTCAAACTTTGTTAAACTTGCCAGAACCTTGAACCGAGTAGCAAGTTTGTCCTTAATCTAATGCAGAAAAGAAGAGCCATTGCTGTTGAAATGTTACTAACAAGCAAGAAAGTTCGCCTGCCATTTTTTTGAATGCCTCATACAGTGAAGATGTTGTAGTGGATGAAATTTCCTCACTATGTTTCTATTTGTTTTTTTTTGTTCCCTTGGGTGTCTGGCTTGCTGGCACAAAGTCATGTATTTTATGTGTTGAGCACATGTACGAGAAGGCAACCATACATTCCTCATGGTTTAGATCTGCAGAGGGAATCAGAGAGCTCTAGAAGGAAGGAAAACAAGCAGAGCTGCAGATGAGATCGTGGCAGTTAGAGTGACGGTGCGGAGAAAGCTCTAGAGTTGAGATTTACTGAAAGATTCTAAATTTTGACCTAATATATATAGAGAAGTATTATATGTAATAAGTATTTTATACATCAAAAAACAATGAGCTTATAATCAATAATATTCTTCAGTGAAGTGCGAGAGGAATCTCTACACTGTTGGGTCAAGATACGTAAGCAAATCAAGTTGGCACATCGAGCAGGTGGAGCTTCTGCCAAACAACTTGGTGATGCACTTACTGTGAAATGCGTGGCCGCAGCCAGGCATTTCCATAGCATGGCCGACCGCTGGATTAGATGTTTCATCTTGCAGGTAGATGCTGCAGTCCCGACACCCAAGAAAGCTCAAGCGTGGCATGGGTGATGCAGCCATCCCAGCCGGCCTCGCACGCTAGGGCCATGAGTTTAGGAACCTTGCGCTTAGGAAGGATGTCCTCCCACTACTCGTCAGTGAGGTTGAGTTGCTACAGCCGTGTGAATGTCCTCATCAAGTCACGGAGGACATCACAGATGCCTTCCTAGTCACTAGGGATGCCCACCGCTTGATTTGCCTTCAAGATCCTGGTGGCGCTGCCTCCTTCATATAGGAGGTAAACCAGCTACCAGTGACGCCAGCTTTGAGGGTCTTGGTCATCGTGCATTTGAGGGTCACAGAGCACGACGCTTCAATGTCGCTCTCGCTAGATGGATCCTTGATGGTGAAGAGTTTCTTGACATCGTTCTTGACTTGACGCAGTGTTTAAAAGTGGAAAACTAGGCATCAAGATCTCTAGTGGAGCGCATGGCGATAGCAATGATTTGAATTGGTTTAGAGTTGGAGCAAGGATGATTTAAAGGGAACCTGGTGTTAAATAGCAGCGGGATGAACAGGGGGATATTTACTGTAATAGAACTATCCAATTTATAAGAGCACAAGTACAATAGCAACCACCGAAGCGATCAAACTGTCATACTTGAACCCATATAAACCTGGTAGTCCGATGAAATCATGAAGGATCTCAAACAAACCAATGTACAAACCAAGACTGTACATTATTCAACACAACCAGTCACATGTTACAATAGGTTCACCAATAGTTCTCATACATCAGAGTTTCAACAAAGTTATTACAACCCAAATTTAGAAGTAGCGGAAGCAACATAGTTTTGAAATAATATCAAGATAGTTCAAATACATAGCCAGTTTAGGATCATCTCCAACAAAAGCACATAGATGAGATGATATAGAATGACCATGCCATTGGTCTTACTCTCCATCAACTACAGGAGTTATGCAATGCTTGTAGTAACCATGGTACATCATGTCATCTGCAACAAATGGGAATAAACCCTAAGTACCAGAATATACTTAGCTAGACTTACTTGTCATAAACCAAAATAATAAGACACCAATGAGTATGCAAGGCTTTAAAGGTGGAGTTAGCTAGACAACATTTTGCATAAAAGCTTAAGTAATATGACTTGGAGATTTAGTACCTCTAGCATCAATTTGAATACCAATTCAATTAAGCATCTCTAGATTAGCACCTATACCAGAGCAATCACTTGATTAAGCTAACAAGCATTAGTAACCATATTCGGTATAAGAATAATTTGAGCATCATCATAACCATCAAGTTTCCATTAAGTTACTCTATGTTGCCGTTGCTCAGTCAAGTTCTCACTATCCAGGAGAGACGATGATTCGCATCGATTCCTACCCAGCTAGGGAATTTATTCCTAACATAAACCGAGGCGCACCCCACGAAGATAATATCAGGTCACCTTAGGTACAATTCAAGACTAACTCATGGGTCCAATCAGTGCCGCACCCTCAGAGATTCTACCAATCTGCTAGGAAGATTGGGACTCAAACCCACCCTTAGACTCACTACATTGGCTCTCCGCACATCCTTACTGCCTCTAGTGTGCGTAGTTCCACTTATCGGGGCTCGGCCTAAATTGAGCTACTCAGCTTCGTGGTCATATCATCGGATCCGGTTAGCTAAGTGCTAGGCATGCGTTCAACATGATATGAGGACATACAACGAATCGGTCCTTAATTGACATAGATGAGGATAGATAGGTACCCAAGACCTCCCTGCATTGTTGCTTCTCTATCATGGTCCCGCATGGTCTCCTTTATTCCTTGACACATGGTTATTCCCACGCTAGCAAATATAGCCAACCATGATTAGTTATCAGCCTATATAATGCAGGTGATAGGTAATCACCCGACTTCAACCGACTAAGCATGGCTAAGCATATATTCGATCCTAGACCTACATAGGATTCAAGATATATATATATATACAAGGAAGATATATGCAACAAGTGGTTCCAAACAACTCCTAGTACTTAATGCATCAACATAAAAAAGGACTCAAGTTGATAGTTTGAAAATAGAGGAGGCTTAGAATTCTTTAAGGCTTGCCTTTCACAAAGATTGAGGGCTGATTATCTGGCCAATCGGGAAACTGTTCACCATCGGGCTTGCCTTCTCTTGGGGCCTTCTATTGCTGCACTTCCTAATGCTCTTCCTAGGGATTAGCCTCATACTCTAACATGGTGATTTTTTTCGTCGCACCTATTGCATGCACATGCATAAAGTGAAAATCATGAATGCATAAGAAGGGTCATGGATGACATGACATGATAATGTGCATGGTTTAATGATTACTATCATATTAGGTCATTATGATGATAACAAAGTTGAATTCTTATTTATTGAGTAGGTGCATATCTCCTCTCTAGCAATTTATAAGACTTCTCACCAAGTCAATTTCTGGACCACAAACAACTACTACATGTTTTTATCATAACTAGAGTTCTACTCATCCAAATCCTATGATCTTAGACTTTCTTAAAAGATTATCAAATTCCCTACAACTTTTATTTACTCACCACAAGCTGATTCAACTTCTATCCTAGTCAAACAAGACAATTTCCTTGATCTATATAGAAATTCCAGAGAGTAAGCACATCGGGAGACCAACTTCTAATAGCCATAACTCCAAAACCACTTTGCCTATTGCCATGAAATTTTGACACAAGCTAGATAAAAAAGTTCTCTACAACTTTGTTATTAACTGTTTTTACAACAAACCTCATTTTGCCTATGCAGTTCACCTAGCAACAGAATATGTCCAAAACAACCTCTATTATTGAATTATAGAGCAAAATAATATTTCACTGCATACAAGCAATCAAAATTGGGCACCACCAATGGTACTAACAGTTCAAGGACATCAAATACACTCTAGAAAATATGATGATCAATCCTAACTCAATTATTTAAATGCCTTTATTAATTTAATTAGATAATAAGGTGAAATAAAGAACATATACCAAAATATACAATAAATTCTAAGAAAATTACAGTGATTCATATATGATCCCAATAGGCTACTGTAAAAATTTCATGCCAAATAGACTAGTACAACATCCTCTAAATGAAAAGTTATAAGGGCAGATTTTAGTGAAAATAGTTAACCCTATTGAAAAGTGTCAAACAACATATTTCACATTTTTCTTAGCTTCCCTAAAACCCATTGACACTGTACCAAAATTTGCATGGCAATATGTTACTTATTTTTATCCTTATGAACTTCCTTAGAAAACACCATTTATTAAAAGATAAATAGAAAGACCCTACTCCAATCAAGTTTATTGCAAGTTCAACATTTTTCCTAACTAGAGCATGACAACACAAGATCAGCAAAATTGGAATCACAATTTTCTCACTTTCCTAGCTCAAGTTATGCATTTTACAATATTGAAAACAATTTAAAAGCACTTATTTAGCTCCATTTAATTCTCATAGAAAACATCCCAAATAGTAGGTTTCATATTTTTATAAAATACTAAACTCCATGGTTAATCCAACAAAATTTGGTTCACTCGATTTGGACACTCCTAGCTCTAGATATGATTTTTTGAAATATGCATTCAAATTTGTGAAAACAAATAAGGAAATCAAGTAATACACAGACCGATAGATGGGGCCCACTGGTCAGTAGGACCCATGCGTCAGTGATACCAGAGTAGGGGATGTGCTCTGGCCAGCCTTATCTCACCGGTGGTGAGATCACTAATGACAATAGTGACACCAACGTGTTCCCCTTGTCAAGTCACGTCGGTTGGTGGTGAAGACACGACCTAGGGTTCACCGGAGACAGCTCGATGGCGGCAATGGCAGCACGGCGGAGCTGAGAGGTTGCACGCCGGCCATCTCCGACCATGGCATGTGCCGGTGAGGATGGCTACTCCGTCCTAGTGACCTAGCATAGCACTACGACAAGGATTAGGCCATGGTGACATATTGGAAAAGCTTGGCTGCGTGCATGGCCATGCGGCGATGCACGGTGCGCTGTGGCGGGGCTCTCTGTTCCAGCTAGCCGGTGGTGAGACAGGAGTCTCTGTCTAGCCAACTAGATCTAGGTCACAAGGCTGTGCAGAGACAACTAAGAGCAGGGACTGGAGTGACCCCGAGACGGTCGGCCATGGCGAGCTCAAGCTCATGGCCATGCCGGCCACTGCGGGAGCGGTGGTGTGTTCCTGCTCGACCGCACAACATCTAACCTAGTTCCTACCTAAGCATATGGACCACAAAGTGGCTATAGACCAGAGAAGAGGTGGACAGGAGGTGCGGTGGAATGGTGTGGCCATAGTGAGCCAAGCGTGCGGTGGCTCTCCGATGAGTTCATGGCGACGGCAATGCAAAATGCGCTCTTACCCTGGCTCAGCAAGTGGGGTTAGCAGGTCAGGGTGGAAGAGGTGATGATGGCAGAGCTACTAGTGAGCTAGATTGGGCATTGGTGCAGCGATGACGGTGCATGAGCGGGTGGAGCACGGTGGCAGCAGCAATGGCAGGCGCGGTCACCTCATTTCGGCATGGAGAAGAGAGCAGAGAGCGAGAGATGGAATGGGAGTAGCAGTAGCACATCGCCCGGTTCCTACACTTCAGCACAGCGTCGTGGGGACAACAGTGGCGTGTGGGTGCCACATGGCGGGCATGTGCTGCATGCAATCGGCCACGACCCGTGGCTAATTTGAATCAGCTTGGCTAATTCAGTCTCCCTATGGCCCGACTAACAGCGCTATTAGGGGGTGATTTTACCCTCAAACCATGGCGAATCAGTGCAAGGTGCTATGACAAATTTTGTAGAACTATGTACATGCTACAACTTTGCTTTTGACATCACATCATAATTCACAATGGTTTGTGAGTTGCCATGCTCCAGAGTAGGTCACTTGAAACTAAAATTACAGTTAACACTTAGCAAAATTTTCCAAGTGTGGCAACAACATTTCTAGCCTACTTGTGGACTATTTTTGAGCATGCTATGCACCGAATTAGGTCTTGACCCAAAAATAAAAGTTGTTACTCTAGTCAAGTACTACAACTTTGCTTAAGGATGCACTGCCATGCAAATAATCTATGCTATAGTCCAACTTAGGTCAATCATACAATGTGAAAATGATAGCTTACACTATAACCATGACTTAGAGGACAATTGGGTCCAAGTCATGAATACCAAAGTTGTTCCATATGACATTATAAACATGTTAAAGGTACTCCTATGGTCCCACAAGCATTTCACACATTGATCACATGTAAACCCTAGCCTAGGTATAAATTTAAAAGGCATCACATCCGATATAAGCAAGATATTGAAGATAGAGTTTGACATGCCCATGCTCATGAATGCTCAATGATGCTTCTGCTCGTGCAATGCCAATGCCAAATGCATGCTTAACACTAAGGTGTTACAGCCCCTCCCCCCGGAAAGAAATTCTATCCCGAGATTGGAAAGACCTACTAATCCCTATAAAAAGTGGGGTAGGCGTCACATAGAAAATCATCCCTTTCCCACGTTGCATCTTGCTCACTATGGCTGTTCCACACCACTTTATAGAACTTAACCACCTTACTTCGAGTCACTCTCTCCATTTCTTCTATCACCTAGATAGGTTTTTCTTCATACATCAAATCGGACTAGATCTTGACACTAGTGGGTTCAATGGCTTCTTTGGGTACATGAAGACATTTCTTCAATTGAGATATGTGGAAAACATTGAAGACGACGCTCGTCTCTAGTGGTAGTTGAAGTCTATAAGCTACTGGTCCATTTTCTCAATAATTTTGTATTGGCCCACATACTAGGGCACCAGCTTGCGCTTCACACCAAATCGTTGTACCTTTTTCATCGGTGATACTTTCAAGTACACGTAATCACCAACTTCAAATACAAGAGGACTCCTTCTCTTGTCTGCACAACTTTTCTGGCTTGATTGAGCAGCTTCTATATGTTTCTGAATGATCCGAACTTGCTCTTCGGCTTCTTTGACAACGTCAATACCATAATACCTTCTTTCGCTTGGCTCAACACAATTCAGAGGAGTTCTACACTTGCGGCCATATAAAGCCTCAAAAGGGGCCATCTTGATGCTTTCTTAATAGCTATTGTTATAGGAGAACTTAGCCAAAGGTAGCCATTTCTCCCATGAACCCTTTGAAGATATTACATAGGCCCTTAACATGTCTTCAAGAATCTGATTTACTCGCTCTGTTTGCCTAGTAGTTTGAGGGTGATAAGAAGAACTTCGGATCAATTTGGTACCCAACTGATTACGCAAATGTTCCTAAAAACGATTTACAAACTGTGGACCTCTATTAGACATAATGGTTCTAGGTATCACATGCAATCGCACTATGTGGGTGATATACAGCTCTGCATATTGATGTGGGTGGTAAACTGTCTGAATTGGAATGAAATGTGCAGACTTCGTCAGATGGTCCACAATTACCCAAATGGAATCATTACCTTTCTAGGTGGTTGGAAGACCAACAATGAAGTCCATGTTGATTTCTTCCAATTTCCAACCTGGAACAGGCAGCGGTTGGAGTAGCTCTGTAGGATTCAAATGAATGGCTTTGACTCAATAGCAAGTATCACATCTAGCCACATATGCTGCAACCACTTTCTTCATCTTTGTCCACCAAAACTGGGTCTTCAAGTCCTAGTACATCTTGCTACTACCAGGATGGATGGACAATTTAGAAGAGTGTGCTTCATCTAAGATTTGGTTTCTAGGTTCTCTATCTTTAGGTACAACAAATCTATCCTTAAACCCGAGTACACCTCTCTCATCTAATCTAAAATGTTTAGTCTCTTCTTCTTCCATCTTTCTCTTGATATGAAATATACCCACGTTAGTATTTTCGAGTTCTATGACCTTAGCTTCAAGAGAGCAACTGATAGTGAGATTATGTAAAACTACAGGATGCGGTAGGTTAAAGCAATCTTCTAGCAATTGTTTGCTATGATACTTCTGGCTCAAACCATCTGCAACTACATTTGCCTTGCCCGGATGATAATGCACCTCTAGGTTGTAATCCTTGACTAGCTCCAACCACCTTCTGTGTCTCATGTTCAACTCAGGTTGCGTGAAGATGTACTTGAGGCTCTTGTGATCAGTGTAAATGTGACACACATTGCCAAACAAATAGTGCCTCCAAATCTTCAAAGCATGAACAACCGCGGCTAGCTCTAAATCATGAGTTGGGTAATTAACCTCATGTTTGTTCAGTTGATGCGAGGCATAGGCAATGACTCAGCCCTCTTGCATGAGCACACACCCCAAACCAGTACTAGATGCATCTCAAAACACATCAAATTGTTTTTCTATGTTAGGCTATGCTAAAACCGGGGTAGTGGTCAACAAAGTCTATAAAGTGTGAAAAGCAGCTTAACACTCCAGAGACCACAAAAATTTCTCATCTTTCTAAAGTATTCTGGTCATGGGCTTGACTATCTTAGAGAAATCTAGAATGAAACGACAATAATAATCTGCCAAACCAAGGAAACTCTGAACTTCATGAACTGGAGTCAGGGCATTCCAATCCATAACTTCTTACACTTTGCCTAGATCTACTAAAATTCCATCTTCAGATAACACATGACCAAGCAAAGGTACTTTCTTTAACCAAAATTCACATTTGCTAAACTTAGCATACAACTTATGTTCTCACAACCTTGTTAAGACAACTCTTAGGTTTTCTTCATGATCTTCCACATTCTCAGAATAGACTAAGATGTCATTTATAAACACCACCATGAATTTATCAAGTTCAGGCGTCAACACCGAATTCATGAGATACATGAAATAGGTAGGAACATTGGTTAGCCCAAAAGACATGACAAGATACTCATATAGACCATACCTAGTAGAGAAAGCATTCTTAGGTATGTCTTCTGGCCTAATCTTAATCTGGTGGTACCCTAATCTCAAATCGATCTTGGAGAACACTTTAGCCTATGATAGCTAATCAAACAAGATATCAATTCGAGGCAATGGATACTTGCTCTTGATCATTACCGCATTAAGGGGTTGGTAGTTCACACACTTCCGCAAAGATTTATCCTTCTTTTTTAAGAATATGGTAGGACAACCCCACAATGATGAGCTAGGTTGAATGAGACCTTTTCAAGAAGCTCCTGGAATTGCACTTTGAGCTCAGCTAATTCATTGGGTGGCATCCTATAAGGCCTTCGTTAGATAGGTGTTGTGCCTAGTAATAATTCAATCTTGAACTCTACATCTTTGTCAGGCGGTAGCCTAGGCAACTCATCCGAAAACACATCCAGGAATTCACACACCACCAGAATGTCAGCAATAGTCATGGGCTGGATAGCATTAGCTACATTTTGGAGGTCAAAATCTCTAGGAAGTGGTACTAAGAAAGCATTCTTATTATCTAGTTCCCTTAACATAATCACCCAAGTGGAAGTGTCAATAAGAACTCTATGGCCACTCATCCATTTCATTCCTAGGATTACATCTATCCCCAACCCGGGCAATACTACAAGATCTATGGTATACTCCTAGTTGCTTATTGACATGCGCACATCTCTAACTATTTGGTTGGTGGAGATTTGATTTTCGGCTACACTTATGTAGTAGCTACTCTTATCTACAGTAACTACCCTCTGATTATGCTTGGATACAAATGTTTGACTCATAAATGAATGTGATGCCCTAGAATCAAACAAAACAACTACAGGATGTTGGTTCACAAGAAACGTACCTGTAGTAACAACTTCACCAGCAGGAATTTTTTCAATAGTGGTATAGTGCACATATCCTTGACGCACATTAGAATTACCTTGCTTCCAATTGTTCTGCTTGGGATAGGGGCAATTTCTTGCCCAATGGCTAGGCTTGTTGCAGTTCCAACATGGCAAATTGCTGGGTGGAACATTGGAACTTCCCTATCCTAAGCCACCCTTTGGTAGAGCAATCAATATGCCTTGCAAAACACCTCCTCATTCTGAACGGTTTGCACCTTTTTCTGAGGTGGCCTAAACTTGGGAGTAGGTGGGCGAAACTAAGGTCTCGCAGCAACTGGTGCTTTTGAATGAGAAGCGCCTACTTCAAAGGCTCTCTTCAGATTCTTAGATGCAGCATAAATGTTGTTTTGATTGTCTTGAGTTAAGGCATCACTAACAAATTCATTGAAAGTGGCATACTTATTATTAGCAAGAGTCTTCATCAGCTTGGGGCCAAGCCCCCGCTTGAAACTAGCAATTTTCTTTGCCTCAATATCAACAAATTCCATGGCATATCTTGATAGGTTGTTGAAATAATGTAGATATTCAGTCATGCTCTTGGTACCTTCTGTCAACTTCATAAACTCGGTATGCTTGATACTCAGAAGACCTAGAGGAATATAGTGTCCCTAGAAAGCAGCCTTAAACTGGTTCTAGGTAATGTGAGCATTCTCAGGCAGGGTGGCTCAGTGATGACTCCACCAAATGCCTACAAGCCCCTACAATTGGTGGGATGCATACTCAGTTTTCATTAGCTCAGTCAGCCTCAGCAAAGGAAACTTTTGTTCAAGTGTGTTTAGCAATTCCTCTACTTGAAGTGGCTCTTCGGCCTCCTTGAAAATAGCCAGCTTGGTATCTAGGAACTCCTTAAAATAACTGTATTGGTTTGGCTCTGCACCCTGGCACTAATGTCTACCTTGGGCGACTTGCTGCGCCATGGTGCGCATAGCCTCGCCCATAGCACGTTGCCCTTCGGTGAGCATAGCCATGAACTCTGCCACAGTGGGTGGGGCGGTGGTGGCAAATCTTCATTGTCATGACCATTCAAGCCACCGTCCCTAGCACCATCGTTCCCATTGTTCCCACTGGCTCTAGAAAGGTGTGAGGCATCTGTAGAATTGCAACAATAAGCAATTATTGATGATGTCAGAAAATTGTCAAAGAATTGTATAATTATGCCAAACTAAATTTACTGGAGATAATTTAAATTCATACAATAAAATAGAGGTACAATAATTCATTTCCACAACCATAACATCACCAATTATATTACTTAACACCATTCATAATGCATTCCGTATATGCCAAATTGCTTGCCAACACAACGAGCATTCATTAAAAGTGCAAACACAACATGGATTACATGCAAGGTTTCAAGAGTACATCAAAGGGTACATCATGAGATTGAATTAAATTATGAGTTCATTACATAAATGATCAAAGATAGAGAGCTAACACATCTAGCTAGATCCTAAAGCTAAGCTACTCCTCAGGGTGGTGGCAGTCAACATCAAACACGCCATCACCCTGGTCATCCTCAAAAGGCTCAATCTCCTCATCTTCAGGCTCGGCTAGGGTGCCTCTTCCATGCCATCATCCTCAGCAATCAACACATTGGGATCTTTTTCCACCACTAGAGCTGGAGGAAGAATTGGGTTCACTATGTTGTTGAGATGATGAACATCAGGCCAAAGCTCCTCAACCTGGCATATGAGTTCCTGTTCTCTGTGATCAAACTCTATTACCTGCCTAGTAGCCTAAAACATAGTCTAGATTCTAGCTGCCACCCTAGTCTCAGCAAGACAAATAGCCTCATCACTCTCCGTATGGATCCCCTGAACCTCTGTTATGGCTGCATTCTTCTCAGCAACAACACAGACAAACTGCCCTCGACGACCTTCCAAGGCTATCATATAATTACCTATCTCATTCTGATCTGCTCTAACTACCCTCTTATGCCTACGCACATGTTCTCGCATCCTACGCTGTGCAGCCTGTGCTCTTTGGATCTCTTACATACAGCTGATGTTGCTATCCTAGTGAGAGTAAAACATCTTCATAACAACATACATGGCACTCATGGCAGAATTACTACTTCCTGCTCTTTCATCTCGTTCTCTTACCAAAGCATTATCGCTTGGTTGGGTCCAAGCAGTTTGCCATGTGTCCACCCGAGGAAAGGATCTAGCAGGGCCGTTGACAAGCTCATCCCCAAACTCCTAACATATCTCACCGAGGACCTTGAAAGTTGCAACTTGGGCACCCTCCCAAGGTGTCTGTCCATCTGACTCCACACTCTAGCCTTGCCACTATGGATGATTAGCACGGGCTAGGACAGTCACCCATACATCATACCACTATTGTCCCTTAGTTACCACTTCGCTCTAAAAGTAGCGAGGTGGTTCAGCATATCCGACCGAGTGCAGTACCATCCACAGTATGGTGGGAGTCTCAAATAGTGCCAAAAAGGTGTCGCTTGTAACAGGGGCTCCTAGGCTGCCATTTGCATCAAAATGTTATAGCTCCTGTGAGACAACACGATCAACTTAAGGGGAGGAACAATGTAATGATTTATCATAATGCATGCATGTTCCATACGTCCTCACAAACTTAGGAAAAATTAAATCCTTAATGATATACGTAGTGGCATACATACATTCTCTCAATATAATCATAACTAAACGAGCTACATGTTTTGTTTTTAGTATACCTACAGAAGATTCATTTCAGCCCATCCCAATAATTAAATGTACAAGAATGTAATCTAGGCTCTAGGTTGGATATATGAGCACGGTAAACTAAATACTTCCATATATATATATATATATTCCAATATATATACTTCTGTATTAAAGCTACCCGATGACAATTTATTACCCACAATTAAATACGCACCATACACACATGCAAGCATGCATATAGAGACATATCAAGGCTAGCTCTCCCCCGACTGCACTCTCACATCTTGTGGTCATGCCACTCATCAACTTACCTTCTTACCTAGGCGTAGAGGCATTCGATCCATACATTATCACTCAAGTGAATGGCATCCATACAATAGCACGCTGTATGGACAATGAAAGTAAAAAAACCATCCCATGTTAGTACTTAAATAGCCACCTAATAGTCCTTAACTGGGCATAAAGGAGATGACCACTGGCATACTTTATATTTTTATAAATTAAAACCTTTGTTTTAAATACACATATGACAAGTATAATGTTGAACCTTGCTCCGAGGCCAGCTGTAATAGAACCGTCCAATTTATAAGAGCACAAGTACAATAGCAATCACCAAAGCGATCAAACTGTCATACTTGAACCCATAAAAACCTGGTAGTCCGATAAAATCATGAAGGATCTCAAACAAACCAACGTACAAACCAAGATCGTACAAGATTCAACACAACCAGTCACATGTTACAACAGGTTCACCAATAGTTCTTAAACATCGGAGTTTCAACAAAGTTATTACAACCCAAATTTAGAAGTAGTGAAATCAACATAGTTTTGAAACAACATCAAGATAGTTCAAATACATAGCCAGTTTAGGATCATCTCCAACAAAAGCACATAGATGAGATGATATAAATGACCATGCCCTTGGTCTTACTCTCCATCAACTGCAGGAGTTATGCAATGCTTGCAGTAACCATGGTACATCATGTCATCTACAAGAAATAGGAATAAACCCTGAGTACGAGAATGTACTTAGCTAGACTTACCCGTCATAAACCAAAATAATAAGACACCAAGGAGTATGCAAGGCTTTAAAGGTGGAGTTAGCTAGACAACATTTTGCATAAAATCTTAAGTAATATAACTTGGAGATTTAGTACCTCTAGCATCAATATGAATACCTATTCAACTAAGCATCTCTAGATTAGCACCTATACTAGAGCAATCACTTGATTAAGCTAACAATCATTAGTAACCATATTCGGTATAAGAATAATTTGAGCATCATCATAACTATCAAGTTTCCATTAAGTTACTCTATGTTGCTGTAGCTCAGTCAAGTTCTCACTATCCAGGAGAGATGGTGATTTGAATCGATTCCTACCCCGTTGGGGAATTTATTCCTACCACAAACTGAGGCACACCCCACGAATGTAGCCTCAGGTCACCTTTGGTACAATTCAGGACTAACTCATGCATCCAATCAGCACCACATGTTCAGAGATTCTACCAATCTGCTAGGAAGATCGAGACCCGGTCCCGCCCTTGGACTCACGCCATTGGCTCTCCACTCATCCTTACTGCCACTAGTGTGCGCACTTTCACTTATCGGGGCCTGGCATGAATTGAGCTACTCGGCTTCGTGGTCGTATCATCGGATCCAGCCAGCTAAGGGCTAGGCATGCGTTCAACATGACATGAGGACGTATAATGAATCGGTCCTTAATCAACATAGATGGAGATAGATAGGCACCCAAGACCTCCATGCATTGTTGCTTCTCTATCGTGATCCCACCCGGTCTCCTTTATTCATTGACACATGGTTATATTCCACGCTAGCACATATAGCCAACCATGATTAGTTATCAGCCTATATCATGCAGGTGATAGGTAATCACCCGACTTCTACCGACAAAGCAAGGCTAAGCATATATTCGATCCTGGACCTACATAGGATTCAAGATATATATATCTGAACAAGGAAGATATACACAGCAAGTGGTTCCAATCAACTCCTAGTACTTAATGCATCAATATAAAAGGACTCAAGTTGATAGTTTGAAAATATAGGAGGCTTAGAATACTCTGGGGCTTGCCTTTCACAAAGGTTGAGGGCTGAACCATGCCTTCCCGGTTAAGCATCTATATAAGGACTATAGCCTAATGAGGCAGTTCTTGTCCAGAGGCTCTAATAAAGGGGAGCACGAGAAGGACCTTGACCCCACCATGGATGACACCAAGGGGAAGGACAGTGGCTTTCCAACACCGGATGGTTGCCTCATGATCTTTAGAGGATTGGCAGCCTACGACTGCAAATGCTGTTAGAAGGTCGCACACCGTGAAATCTATACAACCGAACCGGCCACACCTACCTTCCTCCGGTGGTCAGAGTCTGCCATAACCTTCGATTGGACCAACCACCTAGAGAGCATCGTGCATCCGGGGAGATATCCGCTCATGGTCGACCCGATCATCGGCATGAAGCGGCTCACAAAAATACTGATGGATGGAGGCAGCGGCCTCAACATCATGTATGCCAAGATGCTCGATGAAATGGGCGTCAACCGGACACGCATCCACCTAATCGGAGCACCTTTCCATGGCAGCGTGCCTAGAAAGTAGGCCATGCCACTTGGACAGATCAATCTACCCGTTACCTTTGGGGATCCATCCAACTATAGGACAAAAACCCTCACCTTCGAGTTGGTCGGGTTCCCCAAAACCTACCACGCCATCCTGGGACGTCCATGCTACATAAAGTTCATAGCCGTCCCCAACTATACCTACCTCAAGCTAAAGATACTAGCCCCTAGCAGGGTCATCACCATCGGCACCTCTTCCAACGCACCTATGAGTGCGAGGTCGAGTGCTGCGATCACGCCACAGCAATAGTTGCCCCTGAAGAGCTCACCGCCATCAAGAAGGAGGTCACCAAAGAAGCGCTCAAACCCAAGAAGTCGACCGGGTCTTTCGAGCCTATAGAGGGCTCTAAAGAGGTCCTCATAGATCTCGGCAGCTCCAACGGCAAGGTGGTGCGCATTAGCACCGCACTTTCCTCTAAATAGGAAAACACGCTCGTCAATTTCCTCCACGCCAACAAAGACATCTTTGCGTGGAAATCCTTGGACATGCCAGGCATCCCGAGAGAAGTGGCCGAGCACACCTTAAAGATCCATTCAGGCTCCAAGCTAGTGAAACAACGCCTGCATTGCTTTGATGAGGGGAAACATAGGACCATTGGCAAAGAGATCACAAAGCTTTTGGTGGTCAAATTCATCAAGGAAGTGCACCACCCAGAGTGGTTGGCTAATCCCATTCTTGTACGAAAAAAGAGTGGGAAATGGAGGGTGTGTGTTGACTATACAGGTCTCAACAAAGCATGCCCAAAGGATCTATTTCCTTTGCTACACATAGACCAGATAGTTGATTCTACCTTAGGGTGCAAAACCCTCTACTTCCTTGGTGCGTACTCTAGGTACCATCAAATTGTGATGAAAGAGTCCAACCAGCTCGCGACATCGTTCATTACCCCCTTCGGATCGTTCTGCTATGTCACGACGCTGTTTAGTCTGAAGAATGCTGGGGCTACATACCAGCGCTGTATGCTCAGGTGTTTTAGGGACCTCATCGAGCAGACCATTGAGGCCTATGTGGATGACATCGTGGTTAAATCCAAACAGGCCGATCACCTCATCAACAATCTTGAGCAAACCTTTGCAAAACTCCAAGAAAATGGCAGCAAACTCAATCTCGAGAAGTGTGTTTTTGGGGTCCTGAGGGGCATGCTGCTTAGTTTCATCATCTCTAAGCGTGGCCTCGAGGCCTACCCGGAGAAGATCTTAGCTATCACAAGGATGGGTCTGATTTAGAATATAAAGGGGGTGCAGCGAGTTACAGGGTGCCTCGCCACACTCAGCTGCTTCATCTCACCCCTTGGTGAATGAGGTCTCCCCCTTTATTAACTTCTGAAGAAGGCCAATCACTTCAAATGGACATCCGAGGCCCAGGAAGCACTTGACATAGTTAAATTGCTCCTGATAGAGGCACCAATCCTAGTTTCTCCCATCGAGGGAGAACACCTTCTGCTCTACATCACGGCCACCACACAAGTGGTCAGCGCTGCCCTAGTAGTGGAGCGGGAAGAAGAGGGGCATGCCCTCAAAGTACAATGCCCTGTGTACTTCATCAGCGAGGTCCTATCAGACTCAAAGACCTCCTACCACAAAATCCAGAAGCTTCTATACACTGTCCTCATCACCAGGAGGAAGCTATGCCACTACTTCATGTCGCATCCAGTGACGGTCGTTGTAACAGAATAGACCAATTTATAAGAGCACAAGTACGAAAGCAATCACCCGAGTGATCAAACCGTCATACTTGAACCCATATAAATCCGGTAGTCAACTAAAACCATGAAGGATTTCAAACCAACTTGCATACAACCAAGATCATAGTAATTCAACATAACAAGCCACATGTTACATCCATTTTAGAAGTAGTTCACAAGTACCTCAGACATCAGAATTCACATAATTATTACAAAACGAGTTCACAAATAGCGGAAGCAAAGTAGTTTGAGACCATCACACACACATAGTTCAAATACAAGCCAGTTCCATAGTCATATCCCACAAAAGCAACATGATACGATAACATAGATGATCATGCCCATGATCTAGTCTTCATCCCCCGTAGGGTGGAGACAATACTTGCAGTAGCCGTTATAGAGCACGTCATCTGCAACAAGGGGGAATAAACCCTGAGTATGAGAATGTATTCAGCTAGACTTACCCGTCGTAAACCAAAAATAAATGACACCAATGAGTATGCAAGTCTTTATTGGTGGATCTTGCTTGACAACCATTTTGCATAAGCGCTTTAATGATATAAGAGCATAATTTAAATTATGAGTAAGCAGCAAGTTATTGATATTAACCTATCAATGAGATTAGCACCTGTACTAGAGCTAGCAATTGATTAACTCCAAACATTAGTAACCATATCCGGTATAATGTTGTATCATCGTCATCATCAATTTAACCATCAAGTTCCATTAAGTGCATCTACATTGCCACTGCTCAGTCAAGTTCTCACTATCCGGGAGAGACGGCGATTCGAATCGATTCCTATCCAGCTGGAGGGGTATTCCTAACACAAACCTAGGCATACTGCGCGAAGGCAGCCTTAGGTCACCTTTGGTACAACTTAGGAATCGCGGTTCCGAGCAGCGCCGCACCCTTAGGGAGTCCACTCTGCCAGGTGGTCAATCTCACCAAGGACTTATGCCAATGGCTCCCCGCACATCCTTACTACTGCCACGGTGCGCACTTTCACTTCCTAGACTTCTGGCCTGAGTTGAGCTACTCGGTTTCACGGTCAAAATGAGTTATCTGGCCAACTAAGTGATAGGCATGCGTTCAACATGACATGAGGACGTGCAGCGAATCGGTCCTTAACCGACACAGATGGGGATAGATCCACACCCAAGACCTCCTCGCCTTGTTGCTTCTCTATCGACATCCCGCCCGGTCGCAATTCATTATTAACACATGGTTATCTTCCACGATAGCAAATATAGCCAACTGTGACTAGACATCATCCTAACTTGGTGATTGGGACACTCAAGAACTTCTTCGCTTGCTCCTTCTTCTGGGGCCTGCGCCTCCTACTCCTGAGCTTGCTGCTGCTCCTCCGGAAGTACTTGCTCGAATTCCAAAAGCGTGACTCCCTCTAGAACACCTGATGCATGCATATGCATAGTATAAGAATCATGCATGCATAGGAGATGGAAGATGATGATGAAATGTACAGCCATGTATAGATGGACGCATGAAAGACACGATGATACAACATCTATTTTACCGAGTAGGTGCATATCTCTTTTAGAAAACAAGAACGGCACACTCACCAAGCTCTAACAACCTAAGATAAAGTTGTTCATCTTCATTAAGAGGTCTAGCACCTGAAACTAACAAGTTATTTTAATTAGCCTAGCATCTAACTCATCACATCGACTCATATCAAGCAGACAAGTTATTCACTGCAATCACAGTTTTCAGGCTGCAAACAGCAGCAGCTAGTTTTATCCATAACTGGAGTTGTACTAATTCAAAAGACATGCAACAAGACAATCTGGAAAGCTTATAAAATTATCTACAACTTTTGTTTAATCAACAAAGTCTAATTCAAACTCAAACTAGGTCAAACAGACTGATCTTACAAAACTGTCTGTGGATTCCAGAGAGTAGGCAGTTGGGAGTGCTGACTTCCAACTGATATAACTCTCACACTACTAGGCCAAATGCCTTGAAATTTTGACACAAGCTAGATAAAACAAGTTCCCTACAACTTTGTTATTGACCAAATTCACAGCAAACATCAAGTTCACCAGTTAATTTGCTTAACTCTAAAATCTGTCCAGAAAGTCGCTATAAATGAATTATAGTGAAAATAATATTTCATTACATACAAGAATAGTACTATGAGTACTACCAATGCTAACAACAGTTAACATACATCAAATAAACAATAGAAAATATAGTGGCTATTCCTAAATAAATTATTTTCATGCCTTTATTAATTTATTTAGATAATTAGGTTAAATAATAAACACATATCCAAAATGTACAGAAAATTCCACAAAAATCACTGTAGCATACACATATCTCCAATAGGCTACTGTATAAATTTCACATTATTTTAACAAGTAGAACATCCTACACAAAAATGATAAGCTAGCGGGGCTTAAAATAGCATAAATTGGAAACCCAAGTGAAAAGTGTCAAGAAACAGATTTTATAGTTTTCTTAGCATCCTTAAGGTACCAGGATAACTTCCAATAAATTTCATGAGCATTGGATTCATAGATTAATTATTAAAATTCACACAAGTATCACCTAATTATAAAAGGGAAATTAATAACTCAAAAACCATTCATGCACTGACTCTCAAATTTTTACTAGAGCTTCTACTCATCAAGAACAGCTAACTATACAAATTTCATAATTTTTGGAGCACTGTAACTCTAGATATGAGTTAAACAATTTTCCATTCATTTAAAAACACATTTTTAGGTTGCAATTGAATTCTTCCAAAAACTTTTACTACAAGTGTTCATGTTATATTTTTCCTAAATACTACACTTCACCAAGATCCTAACAAAATTGGAACCACCCAATTTGGATTCACCAAACTGGAGACATGAATTTTACAAAGTTGCATTCAAAACTGAACAAATGAGCTAGCCTTCAGTCCTTAAGCCATTGACAGTCGGGGTCCACAAACTGGAGGGCCCATGTGTTAGTGACCAAAAAACAGGGAACAACGCTGCGTGACGCTGCTCGACTGGAGCTCGCCGGCGACGAGTTTTTCCGGTGATGGCAACCAAACTACGAGCATCCCCACTACCTAGCGCACACGCTAAGCTATCTATTAGGACCGATTGCGGCCACCAATAGTGACGGCGGCAAGCATTGCGGACGGCGGCGAGGCTCCGACAGCGAGACGCCGGCGCTGGCCATGATAGCTCGATATACTGCTACTTCGAGCTCCTACATGCTATGGCGAAGCTAATGCACCCACTGTCATAGCTAAAGGTGGTCGGAGATGTCCCAGCCACGGCGTCATGGCATGGCGGCGATACTCCGGCGAGGCCGCGCACGGCGAGAACACCTTACCGAGCGTTTCTAGCTAGCAAGGCGAGTGCAGTGATGAGGCGGAACCACTACGGCGCTTTTGCGGTGGCGAATGAATGGTGCGGTGCGAGCTAGCGCCGACAATGGCGACGGCAGCGCTGTGGTGAGCTGCTGTGGCTGCTGCTGGTGAGCGCAAATGCGAACTAGAACGCTAGAGTAAAATGCGAGCTAGGAGGAGTCACGGGCGAGCGCTGCGGAGTGAAATGCCATGCTGAGGCTCGACATGGCCTGGCCGAGTAGCGCAACGCCAACGCGTGGCCATCCACATGGAGTGGGAGTTCTGAACTGGTCGGGCACTGTAGCTGCCGATTCAGTTCGACCATCAAAGCTCGGTACCGGCTTGACAGCTATACTCGGCGATGATAAATCTCCTAATACATTGATCATTAGCGAAAATAATCTAAACGAAAGTTGTAGCACTACATACCAGTTACAATTTCTATTAAAGAATCAAAGTCTAACTGTCAACCAATGCAGAGTAAAATCATGCCAAAGTCAGCTTCACCAAACTGTAAATGCAGTCATTACTTAGAAAATTTTCAAAGTGCTGAATCAGCACCCAAATCTGACTTGTGGGCCTTGTTTGGGACTGTTCCACACATTTTCATGACTTGACCTCTAAATAAAGTTTGTTCCACATATTATTTTCTAGAACTTTGCTTTAGGTTGCTTAGACATACAAAGCTTCTAATTAACACTTTTTAAAAGGTCAAACAAATTGGTTCTAGGGTTTCCAATTTGGTCAAACCTCACTTAGGGGCATAATTAGTCAATATAGTTAACATGAACAGTGCTCCACTATGTACCTTGAGTGTAGTTAAGGTGTTTTAGGTGATAATTAACCACACCACACATTGATCATACCAAAATCAAGCATCACATGCATTGAAACAAGGGAAAACAAGTGAATTGCTACTTATGTTTCAAAGCCATGCTTCATATGTTTCATGAGTTTGTTGCATAGTACTAACTAACCATGTTTCCCTAAAGTATGTGACACATTTCAAGAGTGAGTTGAACATGTTGCACTTGAGTGTTGCACACTATCCATTTCATAAAACAAACACACATGGAATATGTCGTGGAACCGACCAATTTATAAGAATACAAGTACAATGGCAATCCGCAAGCGGTCGCACTGTCATACTTGAACCCATATAAACCCGGTAGTCCGTCGAGTACCACGACGGGTCTCGATAAACGATTTACAACAACCAAGATCGTACAGGATTCTACATACATGCCACATATTACATAAAGTTCACAGATACTTTTCATCATCAGAGTACGAATAAAAGTTATTACAAACCGAGTTTGATAAATAAAGCGGAAGCAAATAAGTTCAAAGATAAGTTTCCAACATAGTTTGATACAGTGCCAAGCCCGATCACAGTCCACAAAAGCAAAGATAGGAATTACTACAGAAGCCTGCCCAAGGCTTACTCCTCATCCACAGCGGGATATAAGCAACTCTTGCAATAACCATGATACACAGTGCCATCTGCAACAATGGGAAAATAAACCCTGAGTACGAGAAGGTACTCAGCTAGACTTACCCGTCATGAACCAGAAATAAAATGACTCCAAGGATTATGCAAGGCTATATAAGTGGACGTAACTTGACAACATTTTGCGTAAAAGGCAATTTACCCGTTGTACCATTATGATTCCTTTATCAAGTTAATTATGACTATCCATTTCTAGATTAGCAACTATCCTGTGCCAAACATGTGGTATATCATTTAGAAGCATACAATAGTAACCATAGCAGGTATTGTAATTCCATATTCATCTGAACCATCATGTTTCATAATATTGTTACTACGATGTTGGGACTAGCCAAGTTTCTCACTATCCGGGAGAGACGGTGATTCGAATCGATTTCAACCAGCTGGGAATTTATTCCTAACACAAACCCAGATCTATCAGCCACGATAATCTTAGGTCACCTTTGGTACAACTCAGGTACACATTTCATGGGTCCGTACCGCGCCGCACAATCTGGAACACCAGATGCCAGGATGCTCAGGCCAAGCCTGCCCTTGGGCTCAGTCTGATCGTTCCCCGGAAGGAGCGCACAACAGAACGGTTCCCGGCCTGAGTTGAATTACTCGGCTTCGCGGTCGGAACGAGTTATCCGGCCAGCTAAGTGAGAGGCATGCGTTCAATCTTGTCAGAAGCGCCAACAACGGTACGGTCCTTAATTGACACAGACGGGGATAAATCCACACCCAAGACCTCCATGTCTTGTTGCTTCTCTATCGACTTCCCGTCCGGTCTCGATTTACTTTTACCACATGGTTCTGTTCCACGATAGCAGATATAGCCAACCGTGCTCCGGTATCCACCTATATCTCGCAGGTGACAGGACATCACCCGACTTCTATCGGTCTAAGCATGGCTAAGCATATATTCAATCCTGGACCTATACCGGTTAAAGGGTTAATATCTGGACAAGGAATGTACATGCATCAAGTGGTTTCATTCAACTCTTATAACCTAATGCATCAATCATAAATACGTAAGTAAACATTTGTAAATTACTGGGAGACTTATAATGCTCCGGGGCTTGCCTCGCAGAAAGGAAGTAGGGCGATGGTCAGGACACTCCGGAAGCTCCTTAGGGTTCTGCTCCACGCCTTCGGGAGCTACGGCTTGCGGATCCTCCTGCGGGTTCCCTTCCTCTGCTTCTTCGAATTCCAGCAACATGATCTCTTCCTCTGATCCTAGATGCATGAGTATGGTATAAGTATTATGAATGCATATATGTTAACAAGTGCATCACGTTGTTTGAGTAGGTGCATATCTCTTCTCGATTATTACTTAACTACTTCTACAATGCATCGATTATGCCACAAACAGTAGCTACTTGTTTCACTCATAACTGGAGTTCCACAAATCCAAAATCAGTGATCCAGGACTTTCTAGAAAGCTTATCAAATTCTCTACAACTTTGTTAGTAACCATTTTTACAGTCTACATCAGTTTCAACATGCAACTCATCACACTCTAGAATCAGTCTTGAAACTATTTAACATGCAATGTAAAGTAAAAATACTTCTACTTCATGTAATCATTCAAAATTTGACAACCTAGACTCTGCCACCAGTTTAAGCATACCAAATACAGTTAAGATGATGTAATGGTGAAGTCCAAACTATTTATTTAAATGCCTTTATTATTTTATTTAGATATCTAGGTTAAATAATAAACATATATCAGATGTACTTCATAAATTCTCAAGAATTTACAGTGCCTTACTAATGCTATAAAAGGACTACTATAGAAATTTCATGTCATTTTACTAAGTAGAACATCCTATACAAAAATGATAAGGAAGCAAGGCTTGAAATAGCATAAATGGAAAATCCTATTGAAAAGTGTCAAGCAACAGATTTCTTATTTTTCTTAACATCCATATGGTACTAGTATTACCTCCAATAAATTTCATGAATTTTGGACTCATAATTCATTTATAAAAAATTCATGCAAGGATTGACTAGCCATAAAAGAAAAATCTATAACTATAAATCTACACATGCACTGGTCCTCAAATTTTTACCAGAGTTCACATATGCTAAGACTATCTTACCACAAAAATTTCATAATTTTTGGAGCACAGGAACTCTAGATATAAAATAAACAAATTTGAATGTATTCAAAAGCACATCTCAAATCCTTATTTAAATCTTCAGAAATTTCTACTGTTGAAGGCAAGAACATATTTTTCCTAAATACTACACTTCCTAAGGAACACAACCATATTTATTTCAAAATTTTAGGAGCTACCAAACTGAAGATACAAAATTCACAAAACAAATCAAAAATTGGAATATTTGAACTAGCCTACAACACTGCTGTCGCTGACCGGTGGGACCCGCTGGTCAGGGGACCCCACGCGTCAGTGACACGAAACAGGGCAGCGGCGCTGCACAGCGCTGGCGTGGCCAGAGCTCGCCGACGGTAACATCATCACGGCATGACCTAGGTGACCTGGCGCATTGATTGAGCTACTTGGCCGGTCCTATTGCCGACCCTAGAGCTGACAGCGGTGACCATAGCGGAACGGCGGGGCTGGACCATGGTGGTACGCCGGCGTGGGCTACGGTGGTTCAAATCAACGCGTGGACAAGCATCTATGAACGCTGGGGGACCTAGCGCGCTAGCTAACGGAGCGGGAGGAGGACTGTGGCGGCGTGGCCACGACGACGGGGCTCACGGCGGAACTCCGGCGAGCACTAGCATGGCGTTGGCGCTTACCAAACGCGGTCAGTGGGCACGGGAGAAACAATGGGTGCTGGGGAGACGGTGGAGCTATCACGGTGGTGCGGGAGTGGCTAGGCGCGAGCTGTGCGTGGCTATGGCGACGGCGGAGCTGCAGGCGCTCGGCGGTGAAGGAGACCGAGGCGAAGTGAAGATGGAGCGCGGCTGAATGCGGGCGGGCGCTGGGGACTTGAAGGCGCGTGTCTGCCTGCCTTGGCCACACTAGGCAGAGCGCCGGCGACGCGCGGCCAGCCATGACGTCCACGCGGCGCGCGGACTCTGCTCCGGTCAACCACTGAAGAACGAGCGGTTCAGTTCGTCAGTCGCCCGAGCAGAGCCTGACAGCGCGTTTTCAATTTGATTTATCAGCTAATCCGTGGCTCCTAAGCGAAAACGATCTACATGATTTTTGTAGCCCAAAGTACCAGCTCCAACTATTGTTCAATAACTTCGTGCTAATTCGCAACAGAACTGAGAAGAAAACATCCCCAAAGTGAGCCTGTCAGTCGGTCAATTGAAAACGACTTGGAAAAATTTGAAATCAGTGATTTGATGATTTTTGAAATCCAATTTCACACATGTTAGGAGCTGAATCAGTCAAAGACCCAAAAATCAAAGTTGTTCCTTATGTCAAACACTACAACATTGCTTTAGTGAACTCCTCCATGCAAGGTCTCTAACACCTAGTTCAACTTTAGTCAAACATGTCACTTTGAAAACATGATACATACTCAAACCATGGCTAAATGACCAATTTAGCCCTAGCCCTAAATACCAAAGTTGTTCATGATGATACCCTAAGCATGTTTGAGCAATTTGTAGGGTCATCCTATTATTTTATGCAGTGGTCACTCATAGAGCTATCTAGGTCAACACATGAAATATCACTTAAGTGCTTGATTATGAAATGTGGCCTTCATGAACAAGGTTCCTTTTGTTAACCTAAGTGTAGCTAAGGTGTTTTAGTGACTAGCATTACCCACTTGCATTCATTTGTACAAGATCATATGCATATGCTCCAAGAACACGAGATAACAAGCACTGTTTCATATGTTTCGATCAAATGTTTCAATTGTAAATGATGATTTATGAATGCTTGATGCCCATGCTCATGTTACGCAAGTCAATTTATACAAGGCTAACACCAGAGGTGTTACAGCCCCTCCCCCTTATAAAAATCTCATCCCGAGATTTGCAAGACCTACCATTCTTGGAAAAAGGCGGGATAAACTTCTCATAGATAATCTTCTCTTTCCCACGTGGCATCTTGTTCACTATGATTGTTCCACACCACCTTATAGAACTTAATGATCTTACTCCTTGTCACTCTCTCCATCTCTTCTAATGCTCGAATTGGCTTTTCTTCATTGGTCGAATCCGATTGAAGCTGCACGTGGGTGGGTGCAATCGCTTCTTCCGGTACTCGAAGACATTTCTTTAGCTGAGAAACATGGAACACATCAAAGATTGCACTCACCTCTGGTGGTAGTTGTAGCTTATATGCAACATTTCCTTTTCATTCCAAAATTTTTATGGCCCTACATATCTTGGTGAAAGCTTCTTTTTCATCCCAAATCTTTTCACACCTTTCATGGGTGATACTCTCAAGTATACATAGTCACCCACTTCAAAAGTTAGTGGTCTTCTTCTCCCGTCGGCATAACTCTTCTGTCTTGATTGAGCTGCCTTCATGTGCTATTGGATGATACGTACTTGTTCTTCAGCTTCATTGACAAAATCAATACCAAAGTATCTCCTTTCACCGGGCTCAATCTAATTCAATGGAGTTCTGCACTTTCTGCCATACAAGGCTTCAAATGGAGCCATTTTGATACTCGCTTGATAACTGTTGTTATAGGAGAATTCAGCTAAAGGTAACCATTTCTCCCATGAACCTTTTGAAGATATAACACAAGCTCTAAGTAAATCTTCTAGGATTTGGTTCACTCGCTCTGTCTGTCCTGAAGTTTGCGGATGATAAGCTGAACTTCTGATTAGCTTGGTTCCCAAAGCTTGGTGTAAGTGTTCCCAAAAACGAGCTATGAACTATGGTCCTCTATTCGAGATTATGGTCCTGGGTACTCCATGCAATCTCACGATCTGGGATACATATATCTCAGCGTATTTCCCAACTATATACCACATGTTCATGGGTATAAAGTGTGCTGACTTGGTAAGACGATCAACAATGACCCAGATTGAATCGTGACCTTGTGGCGTTGTTGGAAGGCCTGTGATAAAGTCCATGCTGATTTCCTCCCATTTCCATCTTGGAATAGGCAATGGCTGAAGTAATCCAGCAGTTTTCATATGGACGGCTTTCACTCTACTACAGTTATCACACCTAGCAACATAGGCTGCGATCTCTTTCTTCATCTTAGTCCACCAAAAACAGGTTCTTAGATCTTGATACATCTTACTACTACCCGGGTGGATAAACAATTTGGACGAGTGAGCTTCTTCTAAAATTTGATTCCTTAGCTCACGGTCTTTTGGTACCACTAGCCGGTCCTCAAACCATAATACACCTCTTTCGTCCAATCTAAAATGTTTGGTGTCTTGCTCTTGCATTTTTCTCTTAATGTGACTTATTCCTACATCTGTCTGCTGTAGCTCTATGATTCTGCTCTCAAGCGAACAACTGATTGTGATATTGTGTAGTACAGCAGGATGTAGCAAGTTGAATCCATCTTCCAATAGTGCTTCCATAGTGTTGCAATGGGACTTCCGACTAAGTGCATCAGCTACTACATTTGCTTTACCCGGATGGTAATGCACTTCCAAATTGTAATCCTTAATCAATTCCAACCATCTACGTTGTCTCATGTTTAGTTCTGGCTGGGTAAAGATATACTTGAGGCTTTTGTGGTCAGTATAGATATGACATACATTGCCCAACAAGTAATGTCTCCATATCTTTAACGCATGGACAACGGCTGCCAGTTCCAAATCATGTGTAGGATAGTTGACTTCATGTTTTCTCAATTGCCGAGAGGCATATGCAATTACTCTCCCTTCTTGCGTAAGCACACATCCCAAACCTATTCCTGATGCATCGCAAAATACATCAAAAGGCTTTTCAATGTCTGGTTGTGCTAGCACAGGTGCTGTAGTCAACAAAGTTCTGAGGATGTGAAAAGCGGTTTCACATTCTGGTGTCCATTTGTATTTCTCATCTTTCTGAAGTAGTCTAGTCATAGGCTTAGCTATTTTTGAGAAATCTGGAATAAACCGACGATAGTATCCTGCTAATCCCAGGAAACTCCGAACTTCATGAACCGAAGTTGGGGCTTTCCACTCCATGACCTCTTGTACTTTTGATGGATCTACTGAGATTCCGTCTCTCGATAAAATGTGACCTAAGAAAGGTACTTTGCTCATCCAAAATTCACATTTGCTAAACTTGGCATATAGCTTATGCTCCCTCAATCTAGATAGGACAATCCTCAGATGTTCTTCATGATCTGACTCATTTTCTGAATAAATCAATATGTCATCGATAAACACGACCACGAACTTATCCAGTTCGGGCATGAATACCGAGTTCATTAGGTACATGAAATAGGCTGGGGCATTTGTTAGTCCGAAAGACATAACCAAATACTCATATAAGCCGTACCTAGTAGAGAAAGCGGTTTTAGGTATATCCTCCGGTCTGATCTTTATCTGATGGTAACCTGATCTCAAGTCAATTTTGGAGAATACCTTTGCCTTCGCTAGCTGATCGAACAAGATGTCGATGCGGGGCAACGGATATTTGTTCTTGATGGTCACAGCATTGAGTGGTCTGTAATCTACACACATTCTCAGTGACTTATCCTTCTTTTTCACAAACAATGCTGGGCATCCCCACAGAGATGAGCTAGGTTGGATAAGACCTTTGTCCAATAGATCTTGCAATTGAACTTTAAGTTCTGCTAACTCATTGGGTGGCATTCTATAGGGCCTTCTGGATATGGGTGCGGTACCTGGCACTAATTCAATCTTAAATTCCACGTCCCTATCCGGTGGTAGACCTGGTAATTCCTCTGGAAATACATCCGGAAACTCACAAACCACTGGAATATCACATATCGTGGTGGCTTGGATAGCACAGGCTAAATGTTGGGGTTCGAAATCGCGGGAGAGTGGGACTAGAAAAGCATTCCCTCCCGTGGGTTCTCTCAACATAATAGTGCGGGTGCTAGTGTCAATAAGAACACCATGATCCTTCATCCAATTCATGCCTAAGATTACACTTATCGACAACCTCGGCAATATTATCAAATCTGTTGTGTACTCTCTCCCTTGTATCAAGATGAGTACATTTTTTACTATCTTTTTGGTAGTAACAGTACCCCCTGCTGAACTTATGTTAAAACCCCCTTTACTTACTTCTATAATTTCTTGATCATGTCTAGATGCAAATGCTTGACTCATAAATGAATGAGAAGCTCTGGAGTCAAATAAAACAACAGCGGGATGCTTGTTGACGAGAAACATACCAGCCGTGACAACTTCTCCGGCGGGCACTTCCTCCACAGCGGTATAATGCACTTGTCCCTGACATGCCCTGGCATTCACCTGCCTCTGATTGTTCTAATTTGAGTTGCTATTCCTCTTGGGGTGGGGGCACTCCTTGGACCAATGACCCAGTTGGTTGCAGTTGAAACAAGGTTGATTACTTCTAAATCCGGTGGAGTTGTCCTGATTGCCATTTCCTTTTGGTAAGGCAATAGTGAATGCCTTACAAAACAGTTTCTATGGCTTGTTATTCTGAGCTTTCGGTGGTGGAGGCCTAAACTAGGGTGCAGGTGGACGGAATTGTGGTCGAGCTGCGATAGGCGCTTTTGACTGGAAAGATCCGGATGCACTGGCCTCATATGCTCTCTTACGGCCTTTAGCAATTGCATGCATGTTGTTGTGGTTTTCTTGGTCAAGGCATCACTAATAAACTCATTGTACGTGGCACATCTAGAATTTGCCATAGTCTTCATTAATTTGGTACCCAGACCTCGCTTGAAACTCTCAATCTTTTTCTCTTCCGTATCCACGAAACTTGGAGCATATCTTGACAAGTTGTTGAATGCGTGCATATATTCTGTGAGTGACTTTGTTCCCTGAGTGAGCCTCATAAATTCGGCTACTTTCATGCGCATCAAGCCCGGGGGAATATGGTGTCCCCTAAAAGCCAGCTTGAACTGATCCCAGGTCACTCTCGCATTAGCAGGCAGAGACGACAGGAAGTGTGTCCACCAGATTCCTGCTGGTCCTTGCAATTGATGAGAAGCATATTCTGCTTTCAGGTGTTCGGTGACCCTTAGCAGACGAAATTTCTGCTCGATGGTATTTAGCCACTCATCGTCTTGCAGTGGTTCCTCTGCCACCTTGAAGATCGGAGGCTTCGTGTCCAGAAATTCCTTAAATGAACTGTGCTGATTTGGCTCAGCCCCTGGTTGCTGTGGGTGGCCACGAGCAGTGTTTTGCGCGATGAGGCGCAAAGCTTCCTCCATTGTCCTTTGGCTCCCTAGGAACTAGGTAAAGAATTCCTGAGCAGACGGTGGCGGTGGGGGTGGCAAGTCATCCTAGTTGCCATCTTGGCTACCACCAGCTCCAGCACGGGTGCGCGTCATCTACGAAGTTGCAACAATAAGTGATTATTGGTTGATGCCAAGAGATTGCAGATGAATTAGGTACTCATGCCAAACTGAAATTACTGGAGAAATTTTCTCAAAAGCACAATAAAAACAGAGGCATAATAATTCATTCTCGCAACATGACATCGCCAATTTGACCACTTATCGTGCTCATAACGCATGCAATTTTAAAGCGTGATTACCGACAAAGTACTGGAATTGCATTGACGTTCAACCAAATGTGCGATTAACATTACATGATAGTCTGGTTACTAATGCCAACTTCGAAACTACCGGTCCATTACACGAATAAAGGTGATACATGAGTCCTACTAAGTGCTAAGCGACCTAATCCTCATCATGATCACTATCGAGGTCAGACGCAGAATCATCTCCTTCCTCAGGTTCTACTTCTTCTTCAGGTGCCACTTCTTCTTCTTCCTCGTACCCTTCTAGATCCATTTCTGCGGCTCTAGGTGGTACATAAGGGTGGAGCTGATTATGCAGTAGATGAACCTCTTCATGCAGATTATCGTTGTATCCTTCCACATTGGCCAGCTGCTGTCCCAGCTCAAACTATCGAGCCCTCAGGACATCTTCCCTGGACCAAGCTGCATTTCGCTGGTGAGTTAACCGAGTCATTTCTTTAGTGAGCCTCTCTATCTCAGCGTCATGCTCCCTCTGAAGCTGACGTCGGTCTTCGCGAGCATGACCAAGAGCACCAGACACACGTCTGAGGCTACCTTCAACTCCATCTAACACTCTCATCACTGCGAACATGGCGCTCATGGCAGGGTTATCGCTGTTCTACCCTTCTGCTGCACCAATCTCCAAAGATCTTCCTCTTGCCTGCTGCCATGAGTCAGTGGAGGGATTACCTCTTGGAAAGACTCCAACCAAAGCAGCTGCCAGCTCCTGAGGAAAACGATCCATGATATCCCTCAGGATCCCAAAGGCTGCCCTGCCAGCTGCTTCTTCAGCAGTCCTGCCAGTCGACTCATAACACCAACCTGTCCACTCAGAATCGTCACCTCGGGGACGAACAACGGCCTCCACAGTAACTAAGAGACCCTCTCCCAACCGCTCATTCACCCAGAAGTAGCAGGGTTCCATTCCATCAGGATAGCCTACATAGCTGAGCACTCTCCACAAGAGTGTAGGCATCCCAAACTCTCCAAGGAACGTGTGACGTTGACGGGTACGTGGAGCAAGCTGACGGCTAGGAGCTCTGCCTCCGGTGGACTTGCGAGCAGTCTGCTTGGTGCGTGCCATCTGCACCATCAACATGTACCCTCTTGTGAGACAGTGCCATAATGGATAAGAGTTACATAACCGAGTAAGAATTTTATAAGGGGAGGAACCATGTAGTTATGTGAATGGTAATTTAACATGATGCATGCTCGTTCCGTACGTCCTTACAAACTTAGGAAAAATTTGTTTCTAACGGTAGACACGGTGGCATACATACGTTCTCTCATATATATCATAACTAGTCGAGCTACACGTTTCGTTGTTAGTGTACCTGCATAAAATTTCATTTCAGCCCTAAACCCATAATGAAATATGCAGAATGTAATTGTAAATACTTTCATATATGTATCCCCATACATATACTTCCGTATCAATCTACCCAACAATAATTTAAACCCACAATTAAATACGTACCATATACACATGCAAGCATGCATACATAGCCGTACCAAAGCTAACTCTTCCCGACCGCACGCTCACATCTTGCGGTCATATACTCATTTTACCTTGGCGTAGAGGCATTTGATCCATACATTACCACTCAAGTGAATGGCATCCATACTATAGCACGCCGTATGGACGACGAAGTAAAAACCCCCATGTTAGTACTTAAATGGCCACCTAATAGTCCTTACTTTGGGCATAAGGAAAGTGATCATTGGCACACTTTAGATTTCAAATACCTATTATATAACTATTAGTTGCTAGAAAAGGGTTTTTGGAAAACAAAAACTTTTGTTTTAAATACACTTGTGACAATTAACGTTGAATCTTGCTCTGATACCAGCTGTCGCGGAACTGACCAATTTATAAGAATACAAGTACAATGGCAATCCGCAAGCGGTCGCACTGTCATACTTGAACCCATATAAACCCGGTAGTCCATCGAGTACCACGACGGGTCTCGATAAACGATTTACAACAACCAAGATCGTACAGGATTCAACATACATGCCACATATTACATAAAGTTCACAGATACTTTTCATCATCAGAGTACGAATAAAAGTTATTACAAACCGAGTTTGATAAATAAAGCGGAAGCAAATAAGTTCAAAGATAAGTTTCCAACATAGTTTGATACAGTGCCAAGCCCGATCACAGTCCACAAAAGCAAAGATAGGAATTACTACAGAAGCCTGCCCAAGGCTTACTCCTCATCCACAGCAGGATATAAGCAACTCTTGCAATAACCATGATACACAGTGCCATTTGCAACAATGGGAAAATAAACCCTGAGTACGAGAAGGTACTCAGCTAGACTTACCCGTCATGAACCAGAAATAAAATGACTCCAAGGATTATGCAAGGCTATATAAGTGGACGTAACTTGACAACATTTTGCGTAAAAGGCAATTTACCCGTTGTACCATTATGATTCCTTTATCAAGTTAATTATGACTATCCATTTCTAGATTAGCAACTATCCTGTGCCAAACATGTGGTATATCATTTAGAAGCATACAATAGTAACCATAGCAGGTATTGTAATTCCATATTCATCTGAACCATCATGTTTCATAATATTGTTACTACGATGTTGGGACTAGCCAAGTTTCTCACTATCCGGGAGAGACGGTGATTCGAATCGATTTCAACCAGCTGGGAATTTATTCCTAACACAAACCCAGATCTATCAGCCACGATAATCTTAGGTCACCTTTGGTACAACTCAGGTACACATTTCATGGGTCCGTACCGCGCCGCACAATCTGGAACACCAGATGCCAGGATGCTCAGGCCAAGCCTGCCCTTGGGCTCAGTCTGATCGTTCCCCGGAAGGAGCGCACAACAGAACGGTTCCCGGCCTGAGTTGAATTACTCGGCTTCGCGGTCGGAACGAGTTATCCGGCCAGCTAAGTGAGAGGCATGCGTTCAATCTTGTCAGAAGCGCCAACAACGGTATGGTCCTTAATCGACACAGACGGGGATAAATCCACACCCAAGACCTCCATGTCTTGTTGCTTCTCTATCGACTTCCCGTCCGGTCTCGATTTACTTTTACCACATGGTTCTGTTCCACGATAGCAGATATAGCCAACCGTGCTCCGGTATCCACCTATATCTCGCAGGTGACAGGACATCACCCGACTTCTATCGGTCTAAGCATGGCTAAGCATATATTCAATCCTGGACCTATACCGGTTAAAGGGTTAATATCTGGACAAGGAATGTACATGCATCAAGTGGTTTCATTCAACTCTTATAACCTAATGCATCAATCATAAATACGTAAGTAAACATTTGTAAATTACTGGGAGACTTATAATGCTCCGGGGCTTGCCTCGCAGAAAGGAAGTAGGGCGATGGTCAGGACACTCCGGAAGCTCCTTAGGGTTCTGCTCCATGCCTTCGGGAGCTACGGCTTGCGGATCCTCCTGCGGGTTCCCTTCGTCTGCTTCTTCGAATTCCAGCAACATGATCTCTTCCTCTGATCCTAGATGCATGAGTATGGTATAAGTATTACGAATGCATATATGTTAACAAGTGCATCACGTTGTTTGAGTAGGTGCATATCTCTTCTCGATTATTACTTAACTACTTCTACAATGCATCGATTATGCCACAAACAGTAGCTACTTGTTTCACTCATAACTGGAGTTCCACAAATCCAAAATCAGTGATCTAGGACTTTCTAGAAAGCTTATCAAATTCTCTACAACTTTGTTAGTAACCATTTTTACAGTCTACATCAGTTTCAACATGCAACTCATCACACTCTAGAATCAGTCTTGAAACTATTTAACATGCAATGTAAAGTAAAAATACTTCTACTTCATGTAATCATTCAAAATTTGACAACCTAGACTCTACCACCAGTTTAAGCATACCAAATACAGTTAAGATGATGTAATGGTGAAGTCCAAACTATTTATTTAAATGCCTTTATTATTTTATTTAGATATCTAGGTTAAATAATAAACATATATCAGATGTACTTCATAAATTCTCAAAAATTTACAGTGCCTTACTAATGCTATAAAAGGACTACTATAGAAATTTCATGTCATTTTACTAAGTAGAACATCCTATACAAAAATGATAAGGAAGCAAGGCTTGAAATAGCATAAATGGAAAATCCTATTGAAAAGTGTCAAGCAACAGATTTCTTATTTTTCTTAACATCCATATGGTACTAGTATTACCTCCAATAAATTTCATGAATTTTGGACTCATAATTAATTTATAAAAAAATCATGCAAGGATTGAC
Source organism: Miscanthus floridulus (assembly GCF_019320115.1). Classification (NCBI taxonomy): domain Eukaryota; kingdom Viridiplantae; phylum Streptophyta; class Magnoliopsida; order Poales; family Poaceae; genus Miscanthus; species Miscanthus floridulus. The sequence continues at coordinate 68,801,460 of NC_089589.1, forward strand.
TAGCCATAAAAGAAAAATCTATAACTATAAATCTACACATGCACTGGTCCTTAAATTTTTACCAGAGTTCACATATGCTAAGACTATCTTACCACAAAAATTTCATAATTTTTGGAGCACAGGAACTCTAGATATAAAATAAACAAATTTGAATGTATTCAAAAGCACATCTCAAATCCTTATTTAAATCTTTAGAAATTTCTACTGTTGAAGGCAAGAACATATTTTTCCTAAATACTACACTTCCTAAGGAACACAACCATATTTATTTCAAAATTTTAGGAGCTACCAAACTAAAGATACAAAATTCACAAAACAAATCAAAAACTGGAATATTTGAACTAGCCTACAACACTGCTGTCGCTGACCGATGGGACCCGCTGGTCAGGGGACCCCACGCGTCAGTGACACGAAACAAGGCAGCGGCGCTGCACAGTGCTGGCGCGGCCAGAGCTCGCCGACGGCGAACTCGCCGGCGGTAACATCATCACGGCATGACCTAGGTGACATGGCGCATTGATTGAGCTACTTGGCCGGTCCTATTGCCGACCCTAGAGCTGACGGCGGCGACCATGGTGGAACGGCGAGGCTGGACCACGGCGGTACGCCGACGTGGGCTACGGTGGTTCAAATCAACGCGTGGACAAGCATCTATGAACGCTGGGGGACCTAGCGCGCTAGCTAACGGAGCGGGAGGAGGACTGTGGCGGCGTGGCCACGACGACGGGGCTCACGGCGGAACTCCGGCGAGCACTAGCATGGCGTTGGCGCTTACCGAACGCGGTCAGCGGGCATGGGAGAAATAATGGGTGCTGGGGAGACGGTGGAGCTATCACGGTGGTGCGGGAGTGGCTAGGCGCGAGCTGTGCGCGGCTATGGCGACGGCGGAGTTGCGGGCGCTCGGCGGCGAAGGAGACCGAGGCGAAGTGAAAATGGAGCGCGGCTAAATGCGGGCGGGCGCTGGGGACTTGAAGGCGCGCGTCTGCCTGCCTTGGCCGCGCTGGGCAGAGCGCCGGCGACGCGCGGCCAGCCATGACATCCATGCGGCACGCGGACTCTGCTCCGGTCGGCCACTGAAGAACGAGCGGTTCAGTTCGTCAGTCGCCCGAGCAGAGCCTGACAGCGTGTTTTCAATTTGATTTATCAGCTAATCCGTGGCTCCTAAGCGAAAACGATCTACATGATTTTTGTAGCCCGAAGTACCAGCTCCAACTATTGTTCAATAACTTCATGCTAATTCGCAACAGAACTGAGAAGAAAACATCCCCAAAGTGAGCCTGTCAGTCGGTCAATTGAAAACGACTTGGAAAAATTTGAAATCAGTGATTTGATGATTTTTGAAATCCAATTTCACACATGTTAGGAGCTGAATCAGTCAAAGACCCAAAAATCAAAGTTGTTCCTTATGTCAAACACTATAACATTGCTTTAGTGAACTCCTCCATGCAAGGTCTCTAACACCTAGTTCAACTTTAGTCAAACATGTCACTTTGAAAACATGATACATACTCAAACCATGGCTAAATGACCAATTTAGCCCTAGCCCTAAATACCAAAGTTGTTCATGATGATACCCTAAGCATGTTTGAGCAATTTGTAGGGTCATCCTATTATTTTATGCAGTGGTCACTCATAGAGCTATCCAGGTCAACACATGAAATATCACTTAAGTGCTTGATTATGAAATGTGGCCTTCATGAACAAGGTTCCTTTTGTTAACCTAAGTGTAGCTAAGGTGTTTTAGTGACTAGCATTACCCACTTGCATTCATTTGTACAAGATCATATGCATATGCTCCAAGAACACGAGATAACAAGCACTGTTTCATATGTTTCGATCAAATGTTTCAATTGTAAATGATGATTTATGAATGCTTGATGCCCATGCTCATGTTATGCAAGTCAATTTATACAAGGCTAACACCAGAGGTGTTACAGAATATAAACATGTGTTGCAATGTTTCAAAGGCATGTTCCAAACAATCAAAGCTCATGCAAGGATGAATGATGCTCATGTTTATGAAATGCAAGTGCAATTATGAAAGCCTAACACCTAGGATGTTATGGCCCTCCCCCCTTATAAAAATCTCACCCCGAGATTTGAAAAGCATACCATTTTGAATAAAAGATAGGGTATACATCCTTCAAATAATATTCCTGTTCCCATGTTGCATCGCTCTCACTACCCTGGTTACTCCACATAACCTTGTAAAACTTGACCACACAGTTCCGGGTTACTCTCTCTCTTGTATCAATAACCTGAACTGGCCTTTCTTCATAGGATAGATCTGATTTTAACTTGATATTTCTAAGTGAAACTCTTTCTTCGGGAACACGGAGACATTTCTTCAATTGAGAGACATGAAAAACATTGAAGATAGCTCTCATCTCATAAGGTAACTCTATCATGTAAGCTACATTCCCACTCTTCTCTATGATCGGATATGGGCCTACATACCTAGGTGCAAGCTTCCTCTTTAATCCAAATCATTGCACACCTTTCATCGATGATACTTTCAAATAAACGTGATCACCCACTTCAAACTCAATGGGCTTCCTTCTTTTATCTACATAGCTTTTCTGCCTAGCTTGAGTAGCTTCCATATGTTTCTGGATAGTATGGACTTGTTGTTCAGCCTCTTCGATGAAATCAATGCCATAGTATCTCCTTTCTCTAGATTCAACCTAGTTCAAAGGAGTTCTACACTTGCGGCCATACAACGCTTTGAACGGAGCCATCTTGATACTTTCTTGATAACTATTATTATATGAAAATTCAGCCAAGGGTAACCACTTATCCCATGAACCTTTGTATGATATGACACAAGCTCTTAACATGTCTTCCAATATTTGATTTACCCGCTCCGTCTGTCCGGAGGTTTATGGATGATAAGCAGAACTTCTGACTAAGTTGGTGCCTAACATATTGTGCAAATGCTCCCAAAAACAAGCGGTAAACTGAGGTCCTCTATCAGATACAATGGTTCTAGAACACCATGGAGATGTACTATCTGATTAAAATATAATTCAGCATAGTCACTTGGTCGGTAGTTAATTCTAACTGGTATGAAATGAGCAGACTTTGTTAAATGATCCACTATTACACATATAGAATTAAAATTCTTCTAGGTAGGGGGAAATCCAACAATGAAATCCATACTAATCTCTTCCCATTTCCATCTTGGTATAGACAATGGTTGAAGAAGTCTAGTAGGCTTCAAGTGAATTGCTTTGACTCTACAACAATTGTCACACCTTGCAACATAAGCTGTGATTTCTTTCTTCATCTTGGTCCACCAAAAGTGAGATTTCAAATCTTGATACATTTTACTACTTCCTGGGTGGATAGATAACTTGGATGAGTGAGCTTCTTCTAAGATTTGGTTTCTAAGCTCTTTGTCCTTTGGTACTACAAGTCTGTCCTTAAACCATAGAACACCCTTCTCATCAACACGAAAGTGTTTTGTTTCTTGTTCCTTCATTTTCCTTTTGATGTGGAACACACCCACATCGGTTTTCTGAAGCTTGATGATTTTACTTTCTAGAGAGCAACTAAGGGTAATACTATGCAACACAACAGGATGTAACAGATGTGCCAAATGATAATCTACTTCCAAGAGAGAATTGCAATGAGATTTTCTACTCAAAGCGTCAGCAACAACATTTGCTTTACCCGGATGATAATGGACTTCTAAATTATAATCTTTAATCAATTCTAGCCATCTTCTCTGTCTCATGTTCAATTTCGGTTGAGTGAAAATATACTTGAGACTTTTATGATCGGTATAGATATGACACACGTTACCGAGTAGGTAATGCCTCCAAATCTTCAAAGCATGAACAATAGCAGCCAACTCAAGATCATGAGTTGGATAATTGGCTTCATGCTTCCTTAACTAATGCGAGGCATAGGCAACAACCCGACCTTCCTACATAAGGACACATCCTAAACCAGTACCGGATGCATCACAAAACACATCAAAAGGTTTCTCAATATCAGGTTGTGCCAAAACAGGAGCTGATGTCAACAAGGTCCATAAAGTGCAAAAAGCAATCTCACACTCTGGAGTCCAAACAAACTTTACATCTTTTTGAAGTGACCTGGTCATGGGCTTGGCTACCTTAGAGAAATCTAGGATGAATTGATGATAATGTCCTGCCAAACCAAGGAAACTTCTAACCTCATGCACTGAAGTTGGAGCTTTCCAATCCATGACTTCTTGCACCTTACACGGATCAATCGAAATTCCTTCATCAGACAACACATGACCCAAGAAAGGTACTTTCTTTAGCCAAAACTCACATTTACTAAACTTGGCATAAAGCTTATGTTCTCATAGCCTAGACAAAACAACTCTCAGATGCTCGGCATGTTCTCCAGCATTTGCGGAAAAGATCAAGATGTCATCAATGAAGACAACTACAAATTTGTCCAGTTCCTCCATGAATACTGAATTCATCAGATAGACAAAGTATGCAGGAGCATTGGTTAGGCTAAAAGACATAACAAGATACTCATATAACCCATATCTAGTGGAGAAAGCGGTCTTAGGCACATCCACCGGTCTAATTTTTATCTGATGATAACCAGATCTCAAATCAATTTTGGAGAATACCTTTGCCTTAGACAACTGATCAAACAAAATATCAATGCGGGGCAATGGGTACATGTTCTTGATTGTCACAGCATTAAGTGGATGATAATCCACACACATGCGCAATGACTTGTCCTTCTTCTTCACAAATATAGCAGGACAACTCTAGGGAGAAGCACTAGGTCAGATAAGACCTTTCTCTAACAGATCTTGTAACTACACCTTAAGATCTGCCAACTCATTGGGTGGCATCCTATAAGGCCTTCTAGAAATAGGTGCAGTACCCAGCACTAACTCGATCTTGAATTCTAAATCTTGATCCGGTGGTAAACCAGGTAAATCATTAGGAAATACATCTGGAAACTCACAAACTACCGAAACATCCTCGATTCTTAGGGTCTAGATAGCATTAGTAGTGTTGTGGAGGTCCAGATCTCTAGGAAGTGGCACAAGGAAAGCTTCATTGCTGATAGGATCCCTCAACAGAATGACCCTAGTGGAAGTATCGATGAGCATTCCATGGCCGCTCATCCACTTCATCCCCAAGATTATATCTATACCTAATCCCGACAAAACTACCAGATCGGCCATATACACTCGTCCCTCTATTTCGATACTCACATCTAGTACTATTTGATTGGTAGAAATATTACTTCCAGTGGCACTAATGAAATAACTACCAGTGGGCAGTGCAATTACCTTCTGATTGTATTTTGATACAAAAGCTGGACTCATAAATGAATGCGAAGCACCGGAATCAAATAGTACAACTGTCGAATGTTGATTCAGAAGAAACTTACCCACGGTGACCACCTCTCCAGAGGGTATCTCTGTCATGTTGGTGTAGTTAACATGTCCTTGATGAGCACCAGAATTCCCCTGCTTCTGATTGTTCTTCTGAGGATATGGACAATTCTTGGACCAATGACCTGTCCTACCATAATTTCAGCAGGGCCTGTTAGCTAGTGGAACAAAAGAATTCCCTAGTCCTGTGGTGCCCTTTGGAAGAGGTACAATAAATGCCTTCTTGAAACCAGTCTTTGCCCGATTCTTCTTCAGCGGCGGCCGATACCTAACAGCTGTAGCCGGTGGGCGAAACTTAGTCTTCGCCATTGGAGCTTTAGCCTGAGAGACACCTACCTCAAAGGCCCTCTTCTGATTTTTGGAAGCAGCATAGACATTATTGTTATTCTCTTGAGTAAGGGCATCGCTTACGAACATGTTGAAAGTGACACTCTTGTTGTTTCCCATGGACTTCATCAGTTTGAGACTAAGACCTCTCTTAAAGTTGGCGATTCTCTTTGCTTCTGAATCAACAAACTCTAGAGCGTACCTTGCTAGATGATTGAATGCATGAAGATATTCAGTGAGTGTCTTGGTGCCTTGCACTAGCTTCGTGAACTTATTGTGCTTTATGGCCATCAACCCGGGAGGAATATAATGACACTTAAAGGCCTCCTGGAATTGATTCCAAGTGATCTGGGCATTCTTAGGTAAGGTGGACCTATAATGATGCCACCATATACCTGCTGGTCCTTATAACTGATGCGAAGCATACTTTGCCTTTATCTGCTCGGTCAACCTGAGCAAACATAACTTGTGCTCAAGCGTGTTCAGCCACTCTTCTGCTTAGAGTGGCTCTTCAGCTTCTTTGAAGACTAGCGGCTTGGTATCTTGGAATTCTTTGAAATCACAAAACTAGTTGGGCTCTGGTCCCTATCTTTGATTGTGGCCCTGTGCTTGATGCTAGGCTAGGGTACGCATGGTGTCCCCCAACGCACGCTGACCTTCCACGAGCATGCCCAACAGATCAGACGGTGTGGGCGGTGGTGGCGGTGGAAGATCATCATCACCACTACCCCCAGCACGGCCTGAATGCAGATTGCGCGACATCTGTAGAAGTGCATTTATGAGTAATGATGGACGATGTTAGATACATTACAAATGAATTATAGAATTATGCCAAACTAAACTTATTGGAGAGATTAATTTCAAACAATAAACAGAGGCACAACAATTCATCCTTATAACATCGCCAATAACTTTACTCCACACATTCCCGCGATGCATATGCTTATGTGCCAAATGTTGCCAACATCAAAGCTAGATTTTTATTTAAAGCTCACATCCATTTGGAGCCACATGCAAGTTCTAGAGATTACATCCAATTCTCTAACTGCAATTAAGTTACATGTTCTTCTAGAAGAAAGCAAAAGATAAGCTCTAGTGCATCTAGCTTAGTGCTACAACTAAACTACACATCTTCATCAGTGTCAGCATCGATCACTCCTTCACCATCTTCATCCTCGGCAGGATTGAGTTCCTCCTCTTCTTCATCTTCTTCAGCTTTTGGTACTACGACGACATTGGCATCTAAGTCCATGCCATCATCATCAGCGAACATCACCGGTGGTCCTCCCACCACGGGGTACACTGGAATAGGATGAGGAATCGGATTGAGCTGATTATTAAGACAGTGAACATCAATCTATAGTTCTTCAATTTGGCAGAGGAGTTCATTCTCTCTGATTTCAGCTTGAATTCCTATCATGATCTTAGAATTGTCCCTCGTTTGAGCCAGACGGAGTGCGTCATCTCACTCATGAGTCATCTGCATGATATGCTCATAGTTAGCATCTCTTTCCCTGACAACACATACAAACTACTGCCTGTGGTTTTCCAAAGCACTCATAAGACCATCAATATCATTTCGAGCTGTCCTAAGCTCCTTACCATTCTTGCACGCATGCTTCTTCCACATGAGCTATTCATTTAGTGCCTACCAAAGGGATGTCAAGGCACTGACATAAGTACCCTAGCGATCCTGAAACAGCTTCAGAACAGCCATCATAGCACTCATGGCTGGCCCTGAGCTCTGTGCCCTTTCTACCTTAGTCATTATGAATGGATCATCCTCAAAATTCAGCCACTCTGCCTCAGACAGGGCTACTCGAGGAATGGACTCAGCTGGTCCGTTGATCAATTCATCACCAAACTCCTGACAAATATCAAGTAGAACTTCCAAAGCTACCATCTGCGCCCCTTCCCAAGGGCTTTGTCCATCGGCTTCGACGCTCCAACCAAGCCACTGGGGTCTGTTTGAGTGAGGCGGGAAAACCACCTTAACGTCATACCACAGCATCCATTCTTCAGCCTCCCCTTGTTTCCAAGTATAACGAGGTGGTTCTGCATATCCCACTGACTGTAGCACCCTCCACAACAGGGTTGGAGTGCCAAACATGTGTAGGAATGTGCTGCTCCTGGGCGGTAGTGCTGGTGCGGCCATCTGTAGCAACATAGCCATTAGGGTGTGGGAGGATTATCTTACAGGATGAGAAATATATAATGGAATAATTAAAGATAAGGGAGGGAGTGATGCAAAAATGTAATGGCATGAGTGAACATGATGCATGCACGTTCCGTACGTCCTCATAAATCTTAGAAAAAATTAAAATTCTAGCAACATAGATGGTGGCATACATACATTCTCTCATATACGTATCTAGTCGAGCTACACGTTGCGTTGTTAGTGTATCTGCAGAAAAATTCATTGCAGCCCATCCCATCAAAAGAGAAATAAGCACACAATGAAAGTAGTAAACTAAGATACTCTCATATATACATCCCCGGATATATATACTTCGGTATCCAAAGCTACCCGATAGATATATCCACAATTAAGCACCTTCATATGTACATGTGTGCAACATGTAAATATTCCGGTAACCACAACTAACTCTCCCCTAGACCGACAGTTGGACAGTCATGCTCTCACAACTCACACTTACCTGGGCGTAGAGGCAATTGATCCATACATTACCACCCAAGCGGATGGCATCCATACAATAGCATGTTGTATGGACAACACAAAATAAAATGCAAGCAATTACCCCCCCCCCCACCAAGTCATTACTTAAATAAGCCACCTAAAAGTCCTTATTTGGGCATAGAGGATATGACCACTGGCACACTTAGATAAAATTTCAGATTTGAACCCACCTATATATAAGTAGCTATAATTTGTCAAAACTGATTTTTGCAAACAAAAACCTTTGTTTTAAATACACATATGACATGTTTAAAGTTGAATCTAGCTCTGATGCCAGCTGTAACAGAACCAACCAATTTATAAGAGCACAAGTACGAAAGCAATCACCTGAGTGATCAAACCGTCATACTTGAACCCATATAAACCCGGTAGTCAACTAAAACCACGAAGGATTTCAAACCAACTTGCATACAACCAAGATCATAGTAATTCAACAAAACAAGCCACATGTTACATCCATTTCACAAGTAGTTCACAAGTACCTCATACATCAGAGTTCACATAATTATTACAAAATGAGTTCACAAATAGCGGAAGCAAAGTAGTTTGAGACCATCACACACATACATAGTTCAAATACAAGCCAGTTCCATAGTCATATCCTACAAAAGCAACATGATACGATAACATAGATGATCATGCCCATGATCTAGTCTTCATCCCCCGCAGGGTCGAGACAATACTTGCAGTAGCCGTTATAGAGCATGTCATCTGCAACAAGGGGGAATAAACCCTAAGTACGAGAATGTACTCAGCTAGACTTACCCGTCGTAAACCAAAAATAAATGACACCAAGGAGTATGCAAGTCTTTATCGGTGGATCTTGCTTGACCACTATTTTGCATAAGCGCTTTAATGATATAAGAGCATAATTTAAATTATGAGTAAGCAGCAAGTTATCAATATTAACCTGTGAACGAGATTAGCACTTGTACTAGAGCAAGCAATTGATTAACTCTAAACATTAGTAACCATATCCGATATAATGTTGTATCATCATCATCATCGATTTAACCATCAAGTTCCATTAAGTGCATCTACGTTGCCGCTGCTCTGTCAACTTCTCACTATCCGAGAGAGACAGTGATTCAAATCAATTCCTATCCAGCTGGAGGGGTATTCCTAACACAAACCCAGACATACCGCGCGAAGGCAGCCTTAGGTCACCTTTGGTACAACTCAGGAATTGCGGTTCTGAGCAGCGCCGTACCCTCAGGGAGTACACTCTGCCAGGTGGTCAATCTCACCTAGGACTTACGCTAATGGCTCCCCACACATCCTTACTACCGCCAGGGTGCGCACTTTCACTTCCCAGACTTCCGGCCTAAGTTGAGCTACTCAGCTACACGGTCGGAATGAGTTATCCGGCCAACTAAGTGATAGGCATGCGTTCAACATGACATGAGGACGTACATCGAATCGGTTCTTAACTGACACAGATGGGGATAGATCCACACCCAAGACCTCCTTGCCTCGTTGCTTCTCTATCGACATCCCGCCCGGTCACAATTCATTATTAACACATGGTTATCTTCCACGATAGCAAATATAGCCAACCATGACCAGACATCATCCTAACTTGCAGGTGACAGGAAATCACCTAACTTTTACTGGTCTAAGCAAGGCTAAGCTTTGATTCGCTCCTAGACCTAAATAGGATTCAGAGTATATTTACTGGGCAAGGAATAGATATATATGCAACAAGTGTTTGCATCCAATTCCTATTACTTAATGCATCACAAATAAAGATACTCAAGTAACCATTTTCAAAACATAGGAGATTTAGAATGCTCTGGGACTTGCCTTTTAGAAAAGATGAAGGTTGCTGATCGGGACACTCAAGAACTTCTTCGCTAGCTCCTTCTTCTGGGGCCTACGCCTCCTACTCCTGAGCTTGCTGCTGCTCCTCCAGAAGTACTTGCTCGAATTCCAGAAGCGGGACTCCCTCCGGAACACCTATTGCATGCATATGCATAGTATAAGAATAATGCATGCACAAGAGATAGAAGGTGATGATGAAATGTACGGCCATGTATAGATGGATGCATGAAAGACACGATGATACAAGATTAACATCTATTTTACCAAGTAGGTGCATATCTCTTTTAGAAAACAAGAATGGCACACTCATCAAGCTCTAACAACCTAAGATAAAGTTGTTCATCTTTAGTAAAAGGTCTAGCACCTACAACTAACAAGTTATTTTAATTAGCCTAGTGTTGGTGTTTTGGACCGGCGAGCCCTCAACCAACTAGTAAATTTGTACTGCGTGTTCCCAATCCTGGATGGTGATGCAAAGAGACACAAGGTTTATACTGGTTCAGGCAATAGCTGCCCTACGTCTAGTCTAAGAGTTCGACCTTGTATTCCTTGCACCGAGGTGCTCGTAGTAGGGGTTTACAAGCAGGGCGAGAGAGGGAGCTAGTCCCAAGTCTCTGCATGGAGCTATGTGAATTGCTTGAGATGTTGATCTCAAGCAGCGGGGAACCTTGTGTGTTCATCTGTGCATTTATGCATGAGTTCATCATGTGGGCGTAGGCCTAATCGTAAGCATTCAATTCTCCCCATCCCTAGAAACGGCCCCGGTCCCTCCCTTTTATAGTTGAAGGGGGGACAGGGGTGATACATGTGTTAGCTACATGGCGTTGTGCGAACAGAGGCGGCATGTCCGAGCCCTATAGCCTATTACTATGGTGGCATGGTAGATGGAGTGGTCCTATCCTTGAAGTGTTGGAGCAATGCGCCGATCACATCTGATCCTGTGCGATGTGGGAGCTCCAATGATAGCTTGATGCAGGGCCTGGCGGGCAACGTGCCGGTCGCTATGTGTCGACCGCATGAAGAGCTGAGGCTCAGTTGGTGCCGAGGCCGAGCCATCATGTGGGCTCAGCGGGTGCGAATCCCAAGGTTGCCGAGACCCTAAAGTAGATTGCCAAGGCTTGGAGGGAGCAGTTGGTCCCGTACGCTGATTTTGATGCTATTATGACCTGGACTCGACTCCCCACGCCACGTTGTTCTTGGGGTAGGGGTTAGGTAGCACAGTGTAGTGCGGGCACCGGTCATGGGCACAGCACCAAAGCACAGTGGCCAGTAACCCCTACCCCATCCTATCCTAGATGGTATGGCGTTGATGTGACTTCCTATCTCATCGGCCGCTCTGCAGTGTCAAACTATCGTCCAGCTGATATCACGGGAGTGGTTGGTCGCATTAATTGGAAGCGATGCTCTATCGGGGAGATCAGTCGAGGCAGAGGCGATGGGTCATTGCCGAGCTAGCCTCAAGCGAGACAGAGAATCGGCATCTCGTCCGAGGCTTTACGTGCGGGGCCTCGGGCGAGATGGAGAATCAGTTCCCCGTTTGAGGCCTTTCGTGCGAGGCCTCGAGCGAGGCAGAGATTCGGTAGGTCATCCGAGGCCTCCCGTGCGAGGCCTCGAGCAAGGCAGAGAGCCCGTGGCCTCAGATGAGGCTAGGGGTTAGCCAATGGTTCATCCCTTGGCTTTGATTTTGATGGGGTCTAAGCGATTTTTTGGTATACGCTTAGAGGACCCTGTTTTATGGTACCCGACAGTAGCCCCTGAGCCTTAGGGAGAGCGTGAGCACTCTCCTTGAGGTTTTGACAAGACTTGGCTCATGGTGGCTCCTGGCAGGATGGTGTTTCGTACTTCGAGGCTTTGGTGGGTGCGCATGAGCGCACCCGCCGGGTGTAGCCCCCGAGGCCCTGGGGGAGTGGATTTATTCCTCTAGGGTCTTTTTCTCACATTGAGTGAGGGGTTTTCTCATATTCCAGAGCCTCTGCATGGAGTGAGAGGGCAGTTAGGAGTTCCCTGGCTTTTTGTGTGACCCTCACACATCCTTTTTTGTTTGGAAGGAGGGGTTATTTGCTGGGCCCCCTCGAGTGCGAGCCTAGGTTGCTGGGTCTCAGCAAGGTTGCAGGAAGATCCCCCGAGCCTCTACACAGAGCGAGAGGGTGATTAGGAGTTCCCTTGGCTTTTTGTGCGCCCCTAGTGCATGAGGGTTTGTTTGCCGAGTCCCCCTCAAGTGCGAGCCTGGGTCACGGGGTCTCAGCATGTTTATAGGAAGAGCCCCCTAGCCTCTGCACAGAGCGAGAGGGCAGTCAGGAGTTCCCTTAGCTTTTTGTGAGACCCTCATGCATCCTTTTTGCTCAGAAGGAGGGGTTGTTTGCCAAGCCCCCTCGAGTGCGAGCCTAGGTCGCTGGGTCTTGGCAAGGTTGCATGAAGCGCCCCTGAGCCTCTGTACGGAGCGAGAGGGTGATCAGGAGTTCCCCTGGCTTTTTGTGCGACCCTCGCGCATCCTTTTTTGTTCGGAATGAGGGGTTATTTGCCGAGCCCCCTCGAGTGCGAGCCTAGGTCACTGGGTCTTGGCAAGGTTGCAGGAAGAGCCCCTGAGCCTCTACATGGAGCGAGAGGGTGATCAGGAGTTCCCCTAGCTTTTTGTGCGCCCCTCGTGCATGAGGGTTTGTTTGCTGAGTCCCCCTCGGGTGCGAGCCTAGGTCGCAGGGTCTCGGCATGTTTGTAGGAAGAGCCCCCTAGCCTATGCATGGAGCAAGAGGGCGATCAGGAGTTCCCCTGGCTTTTTGTGTGACCCTCGCGCATCCTTTTCACTCGGAAGGAGGGGTTGTTTGCCGAGCCCCCTTGAGTGTGAGCCTGGGTCACTGGGTCTCAGCAAGGTTGCAAGAAGAGCCCCCGAGCCTCTACACGGAGCGAGAGGGTGATCAAGAGTTCCACTGGATTTTTGTGCAACCCTCGCGTTTCCTTTTTGCTCAGAAGGTGGGGTGGAATATGCTAGGCTACCCTCGGTGGGCGTGAGCAGTGACACTTCTAGTGAGCTGTTATCAGGTGAGTCCGAGTGGAGGCCCATGCCCCATTTGATAGGGGTCGGCTAGCGGTTCAGAGACGCGCTCCAAAGGTACCAGAGGGCTTCTCTAGTGGGTCCCAGGGCCATTCGATAGGCCCTGGGGGCTTAATGCCTCCCTATGGTGGGATCCCATTCAGAGACCTCCCTACCGGTCTCAGACACGACTTAGAGCGTCCCAAGCATTTCGCTTGCTTGGGCCTCGGCCATGTATGGGCTCACCCATAGTCGTCCCTGACTCTATTGCCCTAGGGCGGCTGTCGAAACCCTTGGGGCCCAGCCTTTGAACCCCTGGATTGTAACGGGCTCAATGCCCCTTATCGTGCTTTTTCGATCCTCCGAGTGCGAGCTTGGGTTGCTTGTCTTCATCCTAGGTGCAGGAAGAGCCCTCGAGCCTCCGCTTAGAGTGAGAGGGCGGTCAGGAGTTCCCCTGGCTTTTTGTGCAACCCTCGCGCATCCTTTTCATTCAGATGGAGGGGTTGTTTGCCGAGCCCTCTCGAGTGTGAGCCTAGGTCGCTGGGTCTTAGCAAGGTTGTAGGAAGAGCCCCTGAGCCTCTGCATGGAGCGAGAGGGCGATTAGGAGTTCCCCTGGCTTTTTGTGCGCCCCTCACACATGAGGGTTTGTTTGCCGAGCCCCCCTCGGGTGTGAGCCTAGGTCGCGAGGTCTCGGCATATTTGTAGGAAGAGCCCCTAGCCTCTGCATGGAGCGAAAGGGTAGTCAGGAGTTCCCCTGGCTTTTTGTGCAACCCTCACGCATCCTTTAACTCGGAAGGAGGGGTTGTTTGCCGAGCCCCCTCGAGTGTGAGCCTAGGTCACTAGGTCTTGGAAAGGTTGCAGGAAGAGCCCCCAAGCCTCTGCATAGAGCGAGAGGGCGATCAGGAGTTCCCCTAGCTTTTTGTGCAACCCTCACTCTTCCTTTTCTCTTAGAAGGAGGGGTGGAATATGCCAGGCTACCCTTGGTGGGTGCGAGCGGTGACACTTCTAGTGAGTCCGAGTGGAGGCCCATGCCTCGTTCGAGAGGGGTCAGCTAGCGGTCCAGAGATGCACTCCAAAGGTACCAGAGGGCTTCTCTAGTGGGTGCCAGGGCCATTCAATGGGCCCCGGTGGCTCGGTGCCTCCCTACAGTGGGATCCCATTTGGAGACTTCGCTGCCGGTCTCGGACATGACTTAGGGCGTCCCAAGTGTTTCACTTGCTTGGGCTTCGGCCCTGCATGGGCTCACCCATAGTCGTCCCTAACTCTATTGCCCTGGGGTGGCTGTCGAAACCCTCGGGGGCCAAGCCTTCGAACCCCTAGACCATAACGGGCTCAGCGCCTAGTTCCTTCATCTGAAAGGAATCAGGTGGGGGATATTCCCCCTCACGATTGGTTTGACAATGGTACGTGCCTTTTGAGGCGATTTTCTTGGGGAGGTGGAATGACGCCTGCCATCACAGCGGTTGGACGCGACGCTGTGTCAGCGGATGGGATGTAACTATTCATGCAATTAATAAGAAAAAGGTGGGCGCGTGGGCGGTTAAATCGGATCTGGATTAACTGTGCCGGATCTGAGGGCAACTTCCCCAATTTCATCGCCCATCTGTTTCGCCCCCTTCCTACATAAATATGTGACGAGCCTTGCTCCTCTCCTCCTTACCTTGTCTTCCTTTGCTTTTACTGCCCTCGAGCCACTGCTAGGAACAGAGAGCACCGGGGAGAAGAAGGGAGAAGGGAGAGGAAGAGAGGGAGAGAGCGAGGCTTACCGCCATAGTCGACTTCTCCACTGCACTCATGGCCGGCAACGTTGTCGTCATTGAGGAAGATCCTTGGGGTCAGTCCAACATATCCGTGGAGACGCTCTAGTTGCTTGTTGACAATGGCCTTCTCCATCCGGTTACCGACCCTAATAGGCCGAAGTGGATTGCTCCTCAGGCGAGCCAGAGCCGAGGCCACACGACAGCTACGTTGTGAGCTTCGTATTGTTTCACGAGCACAGCCTCAGCCTACTGGCGGGCTGGTGAATGCGGGTGCTCCCGCACTACTATGGCGTGGAGCTCCACAACTTCAACCCCAACTCCATCGCGTAGGCAGCCATCTTCATCGCCGTCTATGAGGGGTACCTAGGGATTGCCCCCCCACTAGGAGCTGTGGCTCCACCTCTTTCGGGTAGGGCACACCACCAAGCCGATGGGCACGATGGGAACGAGGAAGGTGGTGAGGGCCAGAGGCTGCACTCTCCAAGTGTGCCAAGACCGGCAGCACCTCTACATCCCGGCGTAGCTCATGTCGTCCAACCGCCACTGGTATAACAACTGGTTTTACCTCCGCAATGACGACGGTGGACTTCCCCCCTATACCGGGTAGGTCATGGAGAGCCAGCCAGAGAAGTGGAGGTATGGCGTCCTGAAGGAGGATCAGCCCAAGCTAGAGCCACTCCTAGAGGGCTGGAGAGGCTATGGAGCCGCTGCCTTACGGCGGCTGTGGTCGTGGTGGCCTTCCACCATCGGAGGGTGCTGCCGCTGATGGCTCGGCGGTGGCGGTTGTTCGACATGAGACCGGATGAGCCGATTAAGGGCATCCGGATGTCTACCGACGCCCTCTTCGACGAGGAGATTCTACGTTGGGTGAGGGAGATGGTGGATGGGAAGCTAAGGAGCGGCAGCCTGGCCCCCATCGCGATGCGCCCGTCATGGGGGTACCTCTCCCTAGTAAGTCATGCGCCGCTATAGCCCCCAAGGCCTCCCCATTCCTCACCGTTTCTTATTCCCTTACCCATGTTCACTGTTCCTATAGGGGATGAGGGATGTGCGAGACTCCCCGCTGCCCGTTCCTAAGGACGCAAGGCGGCGGGTGGTCAACCGGGCATAGGCTGAGGCGTAGAAGAAGAAGAAGGATGCCAAGGAGGCAAAGCACATGAGGAAGATCCTTGAGTGCGAGAGGCTAGAGAAGCGCCGCCAGTAGCAGAGGTAGGATGGTCTCTCGGTGGAGGCATCTCCATTGCCTTCACTATCGAAGGATTCTTTGGGCAGAGATGATGAGAGCGAGGTGGGGCGGGGTACCCTAGACCATCTCCCCAACATTGGGGAGACAGCGCCCAAGGCGTCAGCGAGCAGCCCGGTGCTTCTAGGAGGAGGAGGAGAGGACACCTTGGGGCCAGCGATCGCTTGCCCTGGGGCCAAGGCCAACACACCCGAGGCGTGGGTGTTAGGGAAGTGAGTCGTTAGCATGGTGGGCTCGTTGGCTGAGGTAGAGCAGGCGGCGGTGGGGGCGACGCAACTGCCCCCACAGAGGGTCGAGGGGGCGCCGGAGTCCGGTGAGGACCGGCCAGCTCTGGTGGATATAGAGGCCATGCTACTGCCGCCACCACCGCCGTTGTAGAGGAGGGTCGCCGTGCCAAAGCAGTTGCAGCCCCGCTCGAGGTAAGCATTTTTCAGCAGAGTTGTAGCATTTCCCGTTTGTTCTTTGGTCGTAGGCTGACCCCATAAGTATTTTGTCTTCAGCCGGAAGTGACCTACGGAGGTGCCCGCCTTGGCGGCCCTTAAGGCGCTCAAGGTGAGCTAGAGCTCCACCGCCCACTGGGTGGTGGAGGCACAAGCCACCATACAACGTGGCATGGCATCAGCGAGGGCTGACCCGAAGGAGCCGGTCCCCTGGAGGCACCTATGCACTGTGAGGCCGAGGCCCGTGGGTCAGATGGGGCCAAGGTGCCCATGGTTGCTGAGGCCACCGTGGCCGTGGCCCCCTGGATCTCTGAGGCCAAGGTGATGGAGGCCGGGGTGCCCGGGACCACCGAGGCTGCGGTGGCGGAGGCCAGAGCCCTCGGGACCACCGAGGCCGGGGTTGCAAAGGCTAGCGTGAGCGCGGTGAAGCCGGTGGCCTAGGAAGTGGAGATGAAGGTGGTAGAAGCCTCAGCACCACCCCCGGTCCAAGGCCCGCCGCCATTGTGGGAGAGCGCCCGGGAATTGGAGGTCCATTCGATCTCCTCTGACGATGCTTCCCGGGGGAAGGAGGGGGTGGATGTCGAGGCGGCCAGCACCGTGGAGCTACCTGCTCTGACCTCTGGCGAGGGTGGCTTGGCCCTCATGCGGGTACAACCCAAGCCTCATGGGTGGGCTCACCCGCGTGTCCTGTGGCGAAGCCGGGATGACCCTGAAGGGGAGCCTCTGTTCACCCTTGAGGACGTGGCTAAGGGGGAACTAGGACACCTTTGAGCAATACCACTAGCTGGCAGAGCGGTCACTGCGGATAGCGCTGTCCGTCGTGGCTAACAATCTGCCTGGTGTTGCCTAGGTACATGCCTTCCTTTCTCATGTGGTGTCATCTTTTTTCTGAATTCTCTTGCAGTGCATGACCCCTGTTCTGCTTATCCAGGAGCTCGGGACCCAGTCCCTTAGGAAGTTGGTCTTTCTCCGATGGGAGAGGGACGTCTGGGACCAGCTCCAGTGGCAGAAGGACCTGCTTGCTGGTGCTAACGAGCTTCTGTCGGCGCGGAGCACGGAGGTGGAGGACCTCCGCCTTCGTTGTGTTGATATAAAGGCCGAGGAGGCCACGACTTAGGAGTAGGTCGCCCCTTTGGTGGCATGGGTCAAGGAGCTAGAGGAGGAGCTAGCCCGGGTGGCCAGCGATCGGGACGTCTTCAGGTCCCAGTCTGAAGAAGCGATGGCCTCTGCCAAGGCCCTCGCTGGGAAGCTAGGGGCAGAGTAGGGTGCGCACCTGCTGTCGAAAGGCGCCCTGGCTGAGGCCTCCCGGATCGAGGCTGTGGCCTAGAAGGGAAAGGTCGAGGGTGAGTCCTGTTCCCCTTGATTTATTTACTTTTCTTACGCTCGTCCCCTAACTCCCCGATGTGATGCAGAGCTAGAGAAGGAGGTCTCCAGGGCGGCCAAGGCCTCTCGGATCAAGGTCCAGCGCCTGAAGGAGAAAGACGAGGCCTCTCGGGTCAAGGCCCAGTGCTGGGAAGAGAAAGCCGAGGGTGAGTCTCATAGGCCCTAGCCCCTGTTTGGCTTGTTTCCTTTCGCGCCTAACCCCATCCTGCTTGTCTTGGCGCAGGGTTGGAGAAGGAGGTCTCCCATATTGCTAAGGCTTCTATCGCGGTGTAGGCGGTGCTCGATGCCGAGATCGGGGAGCACAACGCGCTGCAGAGTGCCGCTCGTACCGCTTGCGAGGCCCTAGAGGTTGAGGGAGTTCAGTCGGGCAGCTCCCCTAGGAGCCGCTTGATCGCGGTGAGTAGCCAAGTGCGCGAGCGGCTCTGAGGGGCGCTGCACATGGGCATCAAGCGTGCCTTGGCTGTTGTCACCTTGCACTACATCGGTGTCGACCTCGAGGCCATCAGCGATGGCTATGTCCTACCTAATGATGACGAGGAGGCCGACAACGATGTCGCAAAGCTGATGGAGGCGGCGGAGGGCCCTGGCATGGCCCTAGCCAAGCTGTTCGAAGAGGAGGTGGTCCCTCCCATGCCATCCGCCGATGTTGGAGACCCTGAGCCATGACCTGGGCCCAAGAGGCCATGTAAATAGATTAGAGGTTATGTTACCGTATCATAACACTGGTGGCCGTCGAGGCCTTTTTAAAGTACTCATGCTTTTTAATCATTTTTATTGCATTTCCAAGCCTCTGCCCTCTGTCTCGTCTCTGAACATACCTTTTGCAAAAAACTTCCTTGGAGCCTAAGCTGCCCCTTGGGTGAAAGGTGGTGACAGGAGTGCCATAGCCTAGAGGCGTAGGCCATCTCACGACTTGACCGGCCTTCTAGCCTTGAGACAGACTTTCGGTCCTTGGGTTTTTTGCAACCGATTTGTCAGAGCGCGCTAGAGAGTTAGGCGTAGAAATTTTTTCAAAAAACAACTAAAAAATGGTGTGTGGGACTTAGGGGGGAGCCCCCCTTCTAGCCCCCGAGGGAGGCTCGGTTCTATAGAGGCAGAGCCGTGTCCTATTCGAGCCCCATGGTGGGCACCTCTACAGAGGCAGAGCTAAGTCTCCCTTATGGTGTTTTCATAATGCCAAGGCCCGCGATGGGCTCGGGGGGTTTCTCGAAAGATTAGAACAACTAAAGAATGCTTCTTAATTGTATTTCGAGGAACAATGTATACAATGCTTAGAAATTTAAGGGTAAAAGCGACATAGCTGTTCTATGTTCCAAGCGTTGGTGAGGATTTCGCCCTTCTCGTTGGCTAGCTTGTAGGTCCTCGGCTTTAGCACTTGGGCGATGATGTACGGTCCTTCCCATGGTGGGGTCAGCTTGCGGCAGCCCTTGTTGCTCTGCCTCAGCCTTAGCACCAAGTTGCCCACCTTTAGGTCTCAGCTTCGAATGCACCGGGCTTGATAGCGCCATAGAGCTTGCTGGTACTTGGCCGAATGTAGCAGCGCAATGTCTTAGGCTTCTTCTAGTTGGTCAAGGGCGTCCTCGCAGGCAGTGTGGTTGCTCTGCTCATTGTAGGCCTGAAGCCTCAGGGAACCGTATTCCAAGTCAGTGGGGAGGACGGCCTCGGCTCCATAGACTAGGAAGAACGGTGTGAACCCCATGGCTCGGCTCGGGGTGTTCCTTAGGCTCCAGATGACTGATGGGAGTTTAGCAAGCCATTTCTTGCCAAACTTCTTCAACCAGTTGTATATTCTCGGCTTGAGGCCTTGTAGGATCATGTCGTTGGCACGTTCTACTTGGCTGTTTGTCCTAGGGTGTCCTATGGCCGACTAGGCCACACGGATGTGGTGGTCATCGCAGAACGTCAGGAATTTTTGGTCGGTGAACTATGTCCCATTGTCGGTGATGATGGTGTTTGGAACCCCAGACCTATGGATGATGTCAGTGAAGAACAGCACCGCTTGCTCAGATTTGATTCGATTGATCAGACGAGCTTCGATCCATTTGGAGAACTTATCGATCTCTACCAGCAGATGGGTGTAGCCCCTAGGGGCCTTCTGCAGAGGCCCAACCATGTCGAGCCCCCACATGGCGAACGACCATGTAATGGGGATGGTTTGGAGGGCTTGGGTCGGGAGGTGCGTCTGCCGCGCATAGTACTGGCATCCCTCGCAGGAGCGTACTAGCTTGGTGGCATCAGCAACCGTCGTCGGCTAGTAGAACCCTTGGTGGAAGGCGTTTCCGACAAGCATCTGAGGTGCCGCATGGTGCCCGCAGGCTCCCGCGTGCAAGTACCAAAGTAGGGCTTGGCCTGCCTCGATGGTGATGCATCGTTGGAGGATGCCAGATGGGCTTCGCCTGTACAACTCGCCGTTGCTGAGGGCGTAAGTTTTGGCTCATCGCGCAAGCCGTCGGGCTTTAGTCCTATCTGCAGGAAGCTCTCCTCGAATGAGGCAATCAAGGAATAGGACTCGCCAGTTCGTGCCCTGGTTGGCCTCGGGAGGCTTCATGTTGACTTCCATGACCTCGGGCTCAGTCGAAGGAGTCTCGACGGCAGAGGGGGCCTCGAGCCCTACGGTGGGTTCGGCTGGTGGGCCCTCTTCCACTGCCGAGGCATAATCGATGGAAGGCTTGTGGAGGTCTCTGGCGAAGATGTTCGGGGGGACCGAGGCCTACGCCGACGCCATCTTTGCAGTTCATCCGTGACCTCATTGAATTTCCGTGTGATGTGGTTGAGTTTGAGACCATCGAACTTGTCTTCTAGGATACATACCAACTTGCAGTACGCCTCCATTTTGGGGTCGAGGTAGTTCAACTCCTTCATGACTTGATCGACGATGAGCTGCGAGTCGCCCCGGACGTCGAGACATCGTACTCCAAGTTTGATGGCGATCTGCAAGCCATTGATGAGGGCTTCATACTTGGCTACATTGTTGGAGGCGGTGAAGTGGAGCCAAACCATGTAGCGCATGTGTACTCCGAGGGGCGAGATGAAGAGCAGACCCATGCCTACCCCGGTCTTCATCAGGGACCCGTCGAAGTACATGGTCTAGCACTCCGTTTGGACTTGAGCAGGTGGCAGTTGGGTGTTAGTCCACTCAACCACAAAATCGGCCAAGACTTGAGACTTGATTGCTTTCCGAGGCGCAAAAGTCAAGGCTTCCCCCATGAGTTCGACGACCCACTTGGCTATCCTACCCAAGGCATCCTAGTTATGGATTATCTCTCCTAGGGGGAAAGATGACACCATGGTCACCGGGTGGGACTCGAAGTAGTGACGTAGCTTGCGCCGAGCCAAGACTATAGCGTAGATTAGCTTTTGGATGTGGGGGGTAGCGTGTTTTGGTCTCAGAGAGAACTTTGCTGATGAAGTAAATAGGTCGTTGGATGGGTAGAGCATGCCCTTCTTCCTGCCTCTCAGCTACTATGGCCGCGCTGACCACTTGGGTCGTTGTGGCGACGTAGAGTAAGAGGGCCTTGTCCCTGGCCAGCGATACCAGGATGGGAGGATTGGTGAGCAGTGCCTTGAGCTTGGCGAGGGCTTCTTCGGCCTCGAGGGTCCAAGAAAAGCATTCAGATTTCCTCAAGAGGCGGTACAGAGGCAAGCCTTTTTTGCCAAGGCACGAGATGAAGCGGCTCAGGGCCGCAAGGCATCCCATAACCCTCTGTACTCCCTTGAGGTATCGGATCGGTCCCATGTTGGTTACGGCCGAAACCTTCTCCAGGTTGGCCTCGATGCCACGCTCTAAGACTATGAATCCCAAGAGCATGCCTTGGGGAACCCCAAAGACACACTTCTCAGGGTTGAGCTTGATGCCCTTCTCTCTAAGGCATTTGAAGGCTATCTCTAGGTCATTGATGAGATCCCCGACCTTTCTAGACTTGACCACGATGTCGTCCACGTAGGCCTTGATGGTTCGCCCAATGTGCTCGCTAAAGACCTGGGTCATGCACCGCTGGTATGTGGCCCCTACATTTCTGAGGCCGAAAGGCATAGTCACACAGCAGTACATGCCGAATGGTGTGATAAAAGAAGTCACGAGCTGGTCAGACTCTTTCATCTTGATTTGATGGTAACCGGAATACGCATCAAGGAAAGATAGGATTTCGCATCCCATAGTGGAGTCAACGATTTGGTCGATTCAAGGTAATGGGAAAGGGACTTTCAGACAGGCTTTATTCAAACTGGTGTAGTCTACACACATCCTCCACTTCCCATTTTTCTTCTTGACTAACACAGGGTTAGTTAACCACTCTGGATGGGATACTTCCTTGATGAATCCGGCCGCCAAAAGTTTATGCACCTCCTCACCGATGGTCCTGCACTTTTCCTCGTTGAATCGGCGTAGGCGCTGCTTCACCAGTCTGGAGCTGGTCTAGATGTCCAAGGCATGCTCGGCAACCTCCCTTAGTATGCCCAGCATGTCTGAGGGACTCCACGCGAATACGTCGACATTCGCACAGAGAAAGTTGACGAGCACAGCTTCCTATTTGATGTCGAGGGTGGCACTGATCCTCAGCGCCCGGTCGTTAGGGCAGGGTAGGGTTGATTGGGACAAGCTTGACGCCCTCCATGGGCTCGAAAGTCCCAGTGCGATGCTTGGGCTCGGGCAGCTCGCTGCCGAGTCGGTCGAGGTTGGTGATGAGGGTCTTGGCCTCCATGAGAGCCTCGACGTACTCGATGCACTCAACATCGCAGTCATATGCATGCTCGTACATGGAGTCAATCGTGATGACGCCGTTGGGACCCAGCATCTTGAGCTTGAGGTAGGTGTAGTTGGGGATCGCCATGAACTTGGCGTAGCACGGCCGCCCCAGGATGGCGTGGTAGGTTCCCTTGAATCCAACCACCTCAAAGGTAAGGACCTCCTTGCGGTAGTTGGAGGGGGTGCCAAAGCAACGGGCAAGTCAATGCGCCCGAGGGGTCACGTGCGTTTCCTCGGAATGATGCCGTGGAAAGGCGCGGCGTCACCCTGGAGCTGTGACCGGTCGAGCTCCAGGAGCTCTAGGGTGTTGGAGTAGAGGATGTTGAGGCCACTACCTCTGTCCATCAACACCTTGGTGAGTCAGGTGTTGCTGATGATTGGGTCAACAACGAGTGGGTACTGCCCGGGATTTGGGACATGATCGGGGTGGTCATCCCGATCAAAGGTGATCACCTCCTGAGACCAGTCGAGGTATCGAGGAGTGGCCACCTTAATCAAGAAGACTTCCTGGCATTCCCTCTTTCGTTGGCACGCCGTAAGGCACGCCGAGGTCCGCCAAAGATCATGAAGGCATTGTGCACCTCGGGGAACCCGTCGTCCTTGTCGTCATCCCTGTCGCCGGTGCCCCTCTTCTTGGCATCATCGTCGGGGAGTCCAAGCTTGGCATAGTAACACCATAGCATGGTGCACTCCTCGAGGGCGTGCTTCACTGGGCCCAGGTGGTAGGGGCAGGGCTTCTTCAGCATGTCGTCAAAGAGCCCGGGGCCTCTAGGGCCTTGGGGATTCTTGCGCTCTGCGGCCACGACTAGGCTGGCCTCGAGGACCTCCTGCTTCCCCTGGTGACCCTTTTTGTTTTTCTTGGGGAGGTGGGGAGCTAAGGCCACGGGGGCCTCGTCCCTCCGCTTCCCCTTGGTGTCGCTGTCGGGGAAGATGGCACCGATGGCCTCTTCGCCCGAGGTGAAGTTGGTGGCGATGTCGAGGAGTGCGACGGCCGAGGTTGGCACGCTTCGGCCTAACTCTCGGACCAAGTCTCGGTAGGTGGTGCCGAAGAGGAAAGCCTAGACAATCTCCGAGTCGCCGACGCTGGGCAACTTAGTGCACTGCTTGGAGAAGCACCAGATGAAGTCTCAGAGAGACTCATCCAGCTTCTGGTGACAACTTTTAAGGTCCTAGGAGTTCTCGAGGTGCACGTATGTGCCCTGGAAATTCCCAATGATGACCCTGACCAAGTCGCGCTAGTCGTGGATTTGTGAGGGAGGGAGGTGTTCAAGCCAGGCTCACACCGAGTCTGACAGGAACAATGGGAGGTTGCAGATGATGAGCAGGTCATCGTCCACACCACCTAGCTAACAAGCTAGGTGGTAATCGGCCAGCCAAAGTTCGGGATTGGTTTCACCGCTGTACTTTGTGAGGTTGGCTGGTTACCAAAACTGGGCCGGAAAATGAGCAGCGTAGATGGCCCTGCTAAAGACTCGAGGACCAGGCAGCTCAGGGGAAGGACTATGGTCTTCCCCACTATCGTAGTGGCCACCTCGGTGTAGATGGTAGCCCTAGGTGGGCCCCTCATTGTCGTGGCGCTGTCGCCTGCTGACCGCCTCGTGGTCGCCATGCACCTCGCGTTGGTTGCCAAGGCGGTCGTGTAGCAAGGGGACCCTATTGATTGTTGGTGCCCGAGCGGGCTCAGGACGAACCGAGGACTCCCTATCTTGCTGAGACGGTGCCATGGGAAGGTCCGAGGCGCCCCCACGCCATTAGGAGGCGGAACTCTCGGCCTGCTGCACCATGGTAGTCTCGAGGAGGTCTTAGAGCTCGCCACGGACCTATCACCCCTTCGTGGTAGAGGGCTCGAGCATCGTGCAGACTAGCATCACTACAGCCATGATGTTTTGGCTGGCGCGATTGAAGATTGGGGGTTGCTCACTCCCCTCATCGTCGTTGATGCAGTGGTGGACATCGCGAGACCTCTGTCGGGCTCCTCCACCATCACCGTGACCTTGCTGCTCCATCTCGAGAGTGTCTCGAAGCTACTGCAGGAGGAGTCGGTCTTATTCTACCTTGGCCTGAAGCTCTCGGAGCTATTCCAGGTCCGAACGTCGAAGTTGTCTGGGGGCAAGGTTCTCATTTTGCGCTGCCGGTGGGACAATGCATGGAGGTGTGGCGTCACCTACTCCCTGGTGGAGCGAGGAATGGCTGCCTATGCCCGCGTCCTCATTGCCCGCCCTCGGCATCCTGAGCCCGATGTGGAAACATTCATGAGTGGGGTCGTAAGTGCCTTCACCGTCGGAGTCAGAGTAGCCAAAGCAGTAGTCGCTCGCGACCAGGAAGTGGCTCATGGCTTTAGGGTCATGGAGTCCGAAGAAGTTTGCTCCGATCCACGCCTCGTCCTCCTCCGAGGAGTCAGCGTGGGTGTGGATTGAAGTCACGGCGTCGAGGTCGAGGGCGAAGCATTGGTGGCGTTTGAGGGCTCCGCATGAGCGGAAGCATAGGTGGCGGCATTACGCAACCCGAAGGGGTATGGGGATGGTGCCATCGCCGGGTTCAGCTCCGCCGGAGTCGACGCCTCAGGATGTGGTGGGGCAGAGCTTGATGACAGGGCATCGCTACATGCCACTGGCGTCTTTCCCTTGTCTAGGCTTAGGCTAGATAGGTCCCTAACTAGGGATCTGGTGCCAACAGCTGGGCATGGGATTCCAGCAGAGCGCGGCGTGTGGCCCTGTGCTTGCGCAGTGTTGAGGTGATCCTGCACGCATCGTGCTTGGTGGGCGTGACAAGGGTGGCAGCCCTGGCGCCCCCTGCGCCTGGGCTACTAGTGTGTGATGTCGTTGTTGGTCAGTGGAGCTTGGGGTGTGAGGAGTACCATGTCATACTCAGATCCTAGAGACATGAACTCTAGGCTCCCGAACCAGATCACCGTACCGAGACGTAGCGGTCGTACGGGGTCTACCATACAGAACTTGTTGGGATGACGAAGCTGACACATAGTGGGCCCCTACCTAGCGCGCCAACTATCGGTGTTTTGGACCGGCGAGCCCTCAACCAACTAGTAAATTTGTACTACGTGTTCCCAATCCTGGATGGTGATGCAAAGAGACACAAGGTTTATACTAGTTCAGGCAATAGGTGCCCTACGTCCAGTCTGAGAGTTTGACCTTGTATTCCTTGCACCGAGGTGCTCGTAGTAGGGGTTTACAAGCAGGGCGAGAGAGGGAGCTAGTCCCAGGTCTCGGCGTGGAGCTGTGTGAATTGCTTGAGATGTTGATCTCAAGTAGCGGGGAAGCTTGTGTTTTCGTCTGTGCGTTTATGCGTGAGTTCATCGCGTGGGCATAGGCCTAATCGTAAGCGTTCGATTCTCCCCGTCCCTAGAAACGGCCCTGGTCCCTCCCTTTTATAGTTGAAGGGGGGACAGGGGTGATACATGTGTTAGCTACGCGGCATCATGCGAACAGAGGCGGCATGTCTGAGCCCTATAGCCTATTACTGTGGCAGCGCGGTAGATGGAGTGGTCCTGTCCTTGAAGTGCTGGAGCAATGCGCCAATCACATCCGATCCTGTGTGACGTGGGAGCTCCAATGATAGCTTGATGCAGGGCCTGGCGGGCGACGTGCCGGTCACTGTGTGTCGACCGCGTGAAGAGCCGAGGCTCAGTTGGTGCCAAGGCCGAGCCATCGTGCGGGGCTCAGCGGGCATGAATCCCGAGTTTGCCGAGACCCTGAAGTAGATTGCCAAGGCTTGGAGGGAGCAGTTGGTCCCGTACGTTGATTCCGAGGCTATTGTGACCCGGACTTGACTCCCCACGCCGCGTTGTTCCTGGGGCAGGGGTTAGGTAGCACAGTGTAATGCGGGCACCGGTCGTGGGCACAGCACCAGAGCACAGTGGCCGGTAACCCCTGCCCCGTCCTGTCCTGGACGGTATGGAGTTGATGCGACTTCCTGTCTCGTCGGCCGCTCTGCAGTGTCGAACCGTCATCCAGCTGATATCGCGGGAGTGGTTGGTCGCATTAATTGGACGCGACGCTCTGTCGGGGAGATTGGTCGAGGCAGAGGCGACGGGTCGTTGCCGAGCCGGCCTCGAGCGAGACGGAGAATCAGCATCTCGTCCGAGGCTTTACGTGCGGGGCCTCGGGCGAGACGGAGAATCGGTTCCCTGTTCGAAGCCTTTCGTGCGAGGCCTCGAGCGAGGCGGAGAGCCCGTGGCCTCGGATGAGGCCGGGGGTTAGCCAATGGTTCATCTCTTGGCTTTGATTTTGATGGGGTCTAAGTGATTTTTTCGGTATACGCTTAGGGGACCCCGTTTTATGGTACCCGACACCTAGCATCTAACTCATCACATCAACTCATATCAAGTAGACAAGTTATTCACTGCAATCGCAGTTTTCTGGCTGCAAACAGCAGCAGATAGTTTTATCCATAACTGGAGTCGTGCTAATCCAAAAGACATGCAACAAGATAATCTGGAAAGCTTATAAAACTATCTACAACTTTCGTTTAATCAACAAAGTCTAATTCAAACTCAAACTAGGTCAAACAGACTGATCTTATAAAACTATCTGTGCATTCCAGAGAGTAGGCAGTTGGGAGTGCCGACTTCCAACTGATATAACTCTCACACTACTAGGCCAAATGCCTTGAAATTTTGACACAAGCTAGATAAACAAGTTCCCTACAACTTTGTTATTGACCAAATTCACAGCAAACATCAAGTTCACCAGTTAATTTGCTTAACTCTAAAATCTGTCCAGAAAGTCACTATAAATAAATTATAGTGAAAATAATATTTCATTACATACAAGAATAGTATTATGAGTACTACCAATGCTACCAACAGTTAACATACATCAAATAAACAATAGAAAACATAGTGTCCATTCCTAAATAAATTATTTTCATGCCTTTATTAATTTATTTAGATAATTAGGTTAAATAATAAACACATATGCAAACTATACAGAAAATTCCACAAAAATTACAGTAGCTTATACATATCTCCAATAGGCTATTGTATAAATTTCACATCATTTTAACAAGTATAACATCCTACACAAAAATGACAAGCCAGCATGGTTTAAAATAGCATAAATAGGAAACCCTAGTGAAAAGTGTCAAGCAACAAATTTTATATTTTTATTAGCATCCTTAAGGTAGTACAACTTCCAATAAATTTCATGAGAATTGGATTCATAGATTAATTATTAAAATTCACACAATGATCACCTAATTATAAAAGGGAAATTAATGACTCAAAAACCATTCATGCACTGACTCTCAAATTTTTATCAGAGCTTCTACTCATCAAGAATAGCTCACCATACAAATTTCATAATTTTTGGAGTACTGTGACTCTAGATATGAGTTAAACAAGTTTCCATTCATGTAAAAACACATTTTAAGTTGCAATTTAATTCTTCTAGAAACTTTACTACAAGTGTTCATGTTGTATTTTTCCTAAATACTACACTTCATCAAGATCCTAACAAAATTGGAACCACCCAATTTGGATTCATCAAACTAGAGATATGAATTTTACAAAGTTGCATTCAAAACTGAACAAATGAGCTAGCCTTCAGTCCTTAAGCCACTGACAGCCGGGGTCCACGAAACAGGAGGGCCCGCATGTCAGTGACCGAAAACAGGGGAACGACGCTGCGCGACTTTGCTCGACCAGGGCTCGCTGGCGGCGAGATTTTCTGGTGACGGCAACCAAACTACGAGCATCCCCACTACCTAGTGCACACGCTAAGCTATCTATTAGGACCGATTGCGGCCTCCAACAGTGACGGCGGCGAGCATTGCGGTCGGTGGTGAGGCTCCGACGGCGAGACGCCTGCGCTGGCCGTGATAGCTCGATATACTGCTACTTTGAGCTCCTACATGCTATGACAAAGCTAATGCACCCACCGTCATAGCTAAAGGCGGCCGGAGATGTCCCGGCCACGGCGTCGTGGCACGGCGGTGATACTCCGGCGAGGCCGCGCGCGGCGAGAACGCCTTACCGAGCATTTTCTAGCTAGCAAGGCAGGCGTGGTGATGAGGCAGAACCACTATGGCGCTTTTGCAGTGGTGAACGAATGGTGTGGTGTGAGCTGGCGCCGGCAATGGCACCGGCGGCGCTGCGGTGAGCTGCTTTGGCTGCTGCGGGTGAGCGCAAATGCGAAGGAGAACGCCAGAGTGAAATGTGAGTTAGGAGGAGTCACAGGCGAGCGCTGCGGAGTGAAATGCCATGCTGAGGCTCAACATGGCCTGGCCGAGCAGCGTAGCACCGATGTGCGGCCATCCATGCGGTGTGGGAGTTCTGAACCAGTCAGGCACTGTAGCTGCCGATTCAGTTCGGCCATCAAAGCTCGGTACCGGCCTGACAGCGATACTTGGCGATGATAAATCTCCTAATACGTTGATCATTAGCGAAAACAATCTAAATGAAAGTTGTAGCACTACATACCAGCTACAATTTCTATTAAAGAATCAAAGTCTAACTCTCAACCAATGCAGAGTAAAATCATGCAAAATTCGGCTTCACCAAACTGTAAATGCAGTCATTAGAAAATTTTCAAAGTGCTGAATCAGCACCCAAATCTGACTTGTGGGCCATGTTTGGGACTGTTCCACACATTTTCATGACTTGACCTATAAACAAAGTTTGTTTCACATATTATTTGCTACAACTTTGCTTTAGGTTGCTCAAACATGCAAAGCTTCTAATAACACTTTTTAAAAGGTCAAACAAATTAGTTCTAGGGTTTACAATTTGGTCAAACCTCACTTAGGGGCATAATTAGTCAATTTAGTTAACATGAACAATGCTCCACTATGTACCCTAAGTGTAGTTAAGGTGTTTTCGGTGATAATTAACCACACCACACATTGATCATACCAAAATCAAGAATCACATGCATTTAAACAAGGGAAAACAAGTGAATTGCTACTTATGTTTCAAAGCCTTGCTTCATATATTTCATGAGTTTGTTGCATAGTACTAACTAACCATGTTTCCCTAAAGTATGTGACATGTTTCAAGAGTGAGTTGAACATGTTGTACTTGAGTGTTGCACACTATCCATTTCATAAAACAAACACACATGGAATATAAACATATGTTGTAATGTTTCAAAGGCATGTTCCAAACAATCAAAGCTCATGCATGGATGAATGATGCTCATGTTTATGAAATGCAAGTGCAATTATGCAAGCCTAACACCTATGGTGTTATAGTCATGATGTCCTTCCCCCTCGGCGAGGTCATTCGAAACCAGGATGCCACGGGAATAACCACAAAATGGGCACTCGAGTTGATGGGGCTGGGCATTACGTATGCCTCCCAAACAGCCATCAAGTCCCGAGTGTTCGCTGATTTCATCACGGAATTGATCGAGGTCCAAATGTCACTAGTAGTGGTCAATCAAGAGTACTAGACGATGTACTTTGATGGATCACTATTAAAGAAGGGCATCGGCACATGTCTGGTCTTCGTGTCACCCATCAGCCTAGATGGAGCTGACCACCTGCCATGTCTCATTGCGCTCTCGGATGGCCTGGTCGCGCTCTCCGTGGGTCGAGCCATGCTCCAAGCGGAGCCTCTCCACCATCTGGCGCAGCTCGTCTCACTCCCTACGTAGCCGAGCAGCCACCTCGGCGTCTAGGTTCGCCTTCTACTGTAGGGCCACAGACCTCTCCTCAGCTCCCAACTTGAGCTCCCACTCCTTCTCCACCTTGGCCAGGAGGTCAAGGATCCAATGGCAGGCCATGGCATCTCTTTAGAGTAGCTCGTCATGCTCCTTCTAGACTCTAGTAGCCTCCTCCTCATCCTATGTGCCCTCGCCAACATATCCTAGAATGCCTTCTTAGCATCCTCCACATCCTGACGGGCCTCGGCCTCTCGCTGCTAGAGCCCGGCCACCTCCTCGCTAGGGGAGTCAGCTTAGCAAGGTGGTCCCATTTCACCTTCTGCTCATGGAGGAACCAAGATTTCTCTTGGCTATGAGTGATAAGGGAATAAAAAGAAGATCAATGTCAAAACACAAAAATACATGAAGAAAGAAGAAAGTGAGAGGAGAGATTAAGTGGATACCCAACTAGTAGGAATGATGACATCACATAGGATGCCCCTGGCCTGGTTTAGGGCTTGCATCATGGCCGAGATCCCTTTGTTGAGACTCTCCCACTCTATGCTCTCAGTAGCATCATCGAGCGAGAAGAGTATCGACATTGGGTCTTGAGGATGCATCCACTGGAGCAGCGACTCACCCCACGCGGGTAAGTGGCTGCCCCCTAATGTTAAGGCCAAGGGCGACCCCTCGTTGGTCCTCTCCACCACCGCCATGATGCCCGAGGACCCTTTAGCCATGTCCCCCTCCATCCGACCCATGTCGGGCGCCATCACCTAGGCCGCCGGTGGCACGGATCATGCCGCATCCTCGGGCGCTACCGCGGCTATGTCTGGCTATGCCTGGCTCATCACAGTTGCTACTGCCTCCATATGCGTCGGAGGGGCCTTGACCGGTAGCATCACGGCCACAGCGGTCGGCACCATAGGTGCAAGCGGTAGCCCCATCCGCTCCAACATCTGTAGCGGAATCACTTCCATCGTCGGTTGCTTGACAACCTCTAAGGGCGTTCCCTCAGCCCTGGCGATCATTTGTCCTGCCGAAGGCATGGGCACCATCGTGGGTAGCACCTGACTGGCTGACGAGGCTAGGACGCTAGCTCTGATCCCGCCCAAAGCAAGAGCGATGTCGAGCAACGGCCGACGTCTCACCTAGATGGCGACACTCTTCTTGGCACCAGCACCAAAGAGTGGCCCTGTCTCAGGATGCTGCAAGAAACAGAAGGCGTGAGTCATGCTAAAAATAGAGAAAACATAGAAGTCAATGACTTACATCAGCACCATTGGGTGCAGGATATGTTTGGGGGATGAACCCCTAGGTCCTTGCTCTGCCTCCTTGGGACGGGGCCATTTGGAGCCCACCCCTGCTCCTAGGCCAAGGGGCTCACCTCCCTTGCACTCGGGGGCGCAGTGGCGGAGCCATCCCCTACCTCGACACCTTGAGCAAGGCGGCAGATCCGCCCGCCCCTGCTAGCACCTCGGGCACGATGGTAGATCTGCACCACCCCCGCTGACACTTGAGGCATGGTGGTGGGGCCACTCCCCTTCGCTAACCCCTCAAGCACGGTGGCTGATCCACCCGCCCCTACTTGTTCTAAGGATGGGCCAACGATTTAGCCTACACCTCTACAATCCTCATGGACTCACTTCCTCCTACATGAAATGAGAAGGGTCCCTACATGGACGAGGGGATACCTATCAGTGTATCCTCACTCTCCAAGTCATCCCACTCGGTGTCAGTAACTACCTCTTCTTCTTCCTCATCATCGTCTTCATCACTATCGGTTTCATCCCCACGCTCCTACATGTGTAGCTTCTACTGCTTCCTCCTCCTCTCGTCCTGCTTCGCCTTCCACTACTGCTCGGCCGCAGTGCAGTTGTCCACCATCATGGCTGGATCCTGCGGCAGTGGAGCCAGAAGATTCGTAAGGATGAGCTTCTTTGGCTGGTTCCCCTATCTCAATATCAGCGTCAAGAGGCTAGGAGTTCAATTAAAAAGGAGGTACGAGGAAAGAAAAGTATGATAATAATGTATCCTAGTTCCGGCCGCATTAGGGGATGCCCCGGCATCAGATATACAAAGTCAAGGATAGTGCCAACATCATCCCATGAAGGCTCCATCGCCTCCTTGATATGTTGCACCACTTTGGAGGGGGAGAGTGCTCCCTCGGTGAGCGCCATCCCATCGAGTGATGCCCCGGGCGCCATCATGTGTAGGGGAAGCGCGCGCCTCATTAGTGGCACCACCCTCCGTGCGTGATAGGCATCAATGATCCCTAACCCCTTCACACCCCTCTCCTTTAGAATTTGGACAGCGGCGAGTTGGTCCTAGATCTTCTTCTTGTCTTTCTCTAGGACTCCCCACCTCCTCCACGATTCCGAGACCTCTTTGATGAGGCCCTCGGTGAACTTTGGCAAGGGGGTGGTTGCATCATTCTTGACGTAGAACCATTGCGAATGACACCCATTGTTGGAGGTCAATAGACACATCCATGGGTACTCGCTGACCTAGTTGTTGCGTAGTTGAATACCAGCGCATCCCATCAGCGCATTTTACAGGTGCGACGAATGCGAGGAAGGCAACCATTCGCCTAGATCTCCATGCCTACCACAATTCGCCACCACATCACCAAGCAGGATATGTGCCCCCAATCCTTATACTTTCCCTCCAAAGCCACGCCGGACGTTTCGCCTCCCCATGCAGACCAGGACTCTTTACCAGCAAAAGGATTTAGGTCAAAAAGCATTCCTACCAGCTCGACTAGGCTCAGGAGTTTTAGGGCTGGCCCATCAATGATTTTTCAATGGTCGTCCCAAGGCACCCTTATGACAAAAGGATGGACCCACGATTGGCCAAAACTCAGGCGCACAAAGCTTCAAGGGAGTCTCGTTCTGCAATTGAGTCTCGACTAGGCTGACTCTAATTGGATCCTCATGAATGGGATGTTAGGATCCCAATTAAGCTATCTGGCTAAACAACCACCAAATCTCATGACCATACCCATGAAGGGTCTGACCTCGGTGAAGAAGAAATTGCTTGTCTAGGACACGCCATGGGCAACAATGGAGGGCTAGGGCTCTCGGAATCCTCTCTTTTGGAAAACCCTCCAAAGGAGTATCCTACTCATCCATGGGCTCGGGGGCTACACCCAATGGGTGCACTCACGCACACCCACTGGCAAGTCAAAAATCCCCTAGGCGATTCTACTCGAATCACTCGGGGGCTCAGGGGCTATTGTCGGGGACCAATATTAGGGTACCCAAAGAGGAGGAGCTAGCAACCATTGAACATTGACTCATCCGCACAATTAAGAGTGTGACTACACCGCTTACCGGATCACTCCTCATCCGTCCACCAGGACCATGGGCCCCGCCCCAAGCAGACTCCGCCTCGCCCGACGTCTGGGGCTGGCTCCACCTCATCTGACATCTAGGAGCTGACTTCGCCTTGCCCGATGTCGGGAGGCAAACTTTGCCTCGCCCGACGCCTGAGGGCAGACTCTACCTCGCTCGATGTCTGAGGTTAGACTCCGCCTTACCCAACGACCATGGGCTAGCTCCGCCTCGCTCGATGTCTAGAGGCTAGCTTCGCCTCACCTGACGTCTAAGGGCAGACTCTGCCTCGCCCGACATCTAAGGGCAGAATCTGGCTCACCCAACGACCGTGGGCTGGCTCCACCTCGCCTGACGTCTGAGGGCGAGCTCTGCCTCACCCGATGTTGGAGGGCAGACTCTGCCTGGCTCGATGACAGAGGGTTGGCTACGCCTCACCCGACGTTTGAGGGCAGATTCTGCCTCACTCGATGTCTGAGGGTAGACTTCGCCTCGCCCGATGAACGTGGGCTAGCTTCGCCTCACCCGACATCTGAGGGCAAACTCCACCTCACCCAACGTCTAAGCGCTGCTCCTTCATAACTACACGCGTAGATAAGTCAGGACACTCAAGTCAACCGCAATACTGAGGACCATACCCTACATGCCTATAGGAAAGTACCATCAAGATATGAAAATACAAGCACTTTAAAGCCCTTCCGGGCATATTAGAGCCTGAACAGTGTTGTGGGCGCTAACATTTGTCTTACAGTGTTGTGGGCACCGCTATTTGCCCTCGGGCATGGATCCTGACAAAAGAATACAACAACCACTATGGTCTAGGAGGAGACTCACATCCCCTATATTGACGGACATGTGGTCACTACATTGTCCGCTCCCCATAGGGTCATGGATCAACACCCTGGTCCGTCGCATCGCCCATCGGGGCAGGATGGGACACGACCACTTGCTGGATTAGGCCAAAGCACAACATCATTAGTAGATAGACACCCTGCATGGAGCTATCCCTAGCACCGTCTGCCGAGTTAGCAGAGCTTGCTCAGGGGAAAAGGAAGACCCGACACCTTCGAAGGACCATCTTTGCCTCTGGTTTTTCTTCTTCCTCCCATCTATAATCCCTACTTCCCCTTGATCTATAAAAGGGAAGGCAGGGCACCCCACTAAGGGGACGGATTGATTCAACACACCATGCATCGCATAATACATAGCTGAGCAGCGATCGTGCTCTTAGCGTCCTTTCAACCTTTCCATCAGAGACTTGGGACCTATCCCTCTCTCACTCATTTGTAACCCTTACTATGAACCTTTTAGTGCTAATAACATGAGCATCAGCCACAAACTAGATGTAGGGACATTCTGCCCAAACCAGTATAAACCTTGTGTCTTTTAGCACACCATTCGGGGTCCAACATGCAATAAATACAAATTTACTCATTGGTGTTTGCTCGAAACACCAACAAAGCAGAATATTGAAGATAGAATTTGACATGCTCATGCTCATGAATGCTCAATGATGCTTGTGCTTGTGCAATGCCAATGCCAAATGCATGTTTAACACCATGGCATTATAGTTACGAGATGGAATTTGAAGTGAATCACTTCGAATGTAGAGGACCTTAGACAGCTGCTAGTAAATGTCATCCTAGATTCTAGGGGTTGGTAGAATAGTTTCCAATACTGGATGTGTTGGGAATATTCTAGTAGAACATGAGATGTGTCCACCCCGGTCAGATTTATAATGCTCAGACATTCTTGCGTGTGCTGTAAAATTTGAATAGCTATGTGGCTTCTCTGTTAGGCATTACATCAACGCGAGACTTGATCGGATGAATTCCATTATACATGTTTACCATACTATAGATTAGAAAGAGAACCAGAAAGAAACTTATAGGCAAAACCAACCAATAGGGTCATTTTGCTGTTGAAATTTACTGCGAACGCAAGAAAGTCTGGTTGTTGTAGGACACAATATAAAGGGTCGTCAGTTTTGAATGTCGTAGCAACTAGTCTGCCCCTAGACTATTGTGGTTGCTTGGATTAGAGTAAAAAAAGTACAAAAAAGACCCATCACAACCGCACCAGACATTCAAGTCTCAAGCATGTCATGGTGGTCAAAAGCTCCTTTTCTCAAGTATGAAGTCATGTTAATCATCTGTAGTTAGAACTAGTATGTATTGGTAGTAGTTTGATGACATTGAGTAGTGGGAGTGCACTACTCTCTTATTTGCATGTATTAGATAAAATTTGTTGAACTTGCAAGAACCATGCAGCGACGAGTTCATACGAGCAAGTCTTGTTTTTCCTCATTTTCCTATGATGCTTGTTACTGTGTCGTTAAAAATTTTATGTTTGCACCCTGTTTTTAAATCTGGGTCGGTGCGTAGGATTGTCCATCCATTGAAAAACAATACGGGCCGGACTTTAGTGCACCATGCAATGTGATATACATCGAATGGAACTTTGTTTACTCCTCTGAATGAGCTGGACTTTAGTGCACCATGCAATGTGACATACAAGGGAACATGGAGCCCCTGAATGAGCACACCTCAAACTTGAAGCACCCCCAATCAAGTATGGAGCCCCTAAACAGGAGAGAACCAGATGATTATAGATCTTCTATTAACACAAGATCTACAGCAAGATCTGCAATCATTAAGGTCATGCTCCTATTCAATGGCAGCACCTCACAAAAGATGGAGAAGGAGCAGCCCGTAAAACTTGCACTAGTATCTCAGTGAGGTGCTTTATATTCCATAATCTTGCAACCTCTGAGGATTGAGGGATGCAGATTTGCATCTAGAGGCTCAAGTGCAACAAGATTATGGAATCTAAAGCACCCAATCTTGAAGGCCACTGCATATTTGATCTGAAGGCCATTGCGTATTTCATTGCTATGATTCACTTTCCCAAGACATGTTTACACTGATGCCTGGAACTCGAGCGAGGCATCGTTTGGTTCCATGAGAAAGAACCATTGCATTGGACGACTCACTTCCCTTCAAGAATGTGGAGTCAATACCTACATAAACCACTGACCCTATATCCCCAGCATTCTTTGCCTCGTCATAGTCATGCCTTCATACTCCGCTCCGACGCCGCATCCATCATCATTCATCGTGCACGCACTCCAAGTCTACTTTGTCCTTGGCTATGTTGTGATGGATCGGCTCCCGATGGAGTTGGCCACAAACATCGTTGGCCACATCACTGAACAGTCATATGCCCCCATGGACGACCTTGCCTGCCTGCGGGCAACCTTCTTGGACATGCGCACGATGTGCGGCACCACCAAAGTCGGTCAATGCATACCACTATGCTGGGTGCTGCAGCGTCAATGTTTTTAGGAGCGCTACTACTATGGCGATGACTATTGTGCCCTGCTCGCCACCAAGCTAGCCAGCATGGGCCACCTAGAGACTTGCTTCCTCGTCATCTTGTGTCCCATCTTCGTGGAAGCCCATAGGTCATTGACGTCGCTGATTGAATGGCTTCAGCACTCTACCAAGGTAGTCCATAAACTTTGTATGTACGTCTATGCCCTCATGCTCTACAAATCCAATATTGGTGCCAACAATGATGACATTGCCTGGCACCTATTGAGGAAGCTCAAAGGTGCTGACAAAGCAGGGCTGGCTGCACTGCCACTGAAGAGCTAGAGCTATACGAGTGCCACCAAGAGGTGCACTTGCTATTGTAGGACATGGTGTCATAGCATGTAGAGCCCATTCTTCACCCCATTCTTTCCTAGGACGGGCATCAGTGCACAAGCGTCGGCTTCAGCGTGCCCGTCAGATTTGAAGAATGGGACATGTGGGCTAGGTTCTGCAGTGAGGAGTGTAGGATCTCACAGGAGTTGCTATAAGTTGTTCACATTAGTGTGCTAGATTAATTCTGAATTAGTGCATGTTAAGTTGTGTTAAACATCTATGTATATATATCTAGTTGGTGACTTTATTTTAATTTGGCAACAACATGAACTATATATGTATCTCGTTGTTCAAAGTCTGCTAGTGCTGATCGTATTTTTTTCTATACGAGCATGCACCCCTGCTCCACTAGATTCTAGTATCAAACAATGGGAACGAGGCTAGGCTTTATGTATACACAGGGCGGACCTTCTGTATGCATGCTGTGAAGTATATAGTGTGGTCCAATTCGGGCGTCCGGGCCAGTCAAATTTTACACTACTTGGACTATGAGCCATGCATATGGTTTAGGGCATCCACAATGGCAATTTGCAAATAGTTATTTGATCTCTCCCCTTGATAGCCAATAGAATTCTTCATAGACTAGCTATTTGTGAACTATTCGGGTCACCCTTACAAGAAACAAGTAAACGTCATTTCAACACCAATGGCTCCTCTATTCAGCATCATAGGTGAATAGTCAAACTAAAAATTGTAAATAACACAGTAACAAGCATCATAGGTAAACAAGGAAAAACTACAGAGGATACTTGTAACACCCCGGGTGTTTAAATAATAAAAACATGACATGTCATCATATGCATTGCAAGGCATTTGGTCAAATTGCAAACTTTGATATGCATTCACTAAAACAAGTTTACATTTGTGTTATGAGTGTTGAATTGAATTGTTTGAATCATGTCAGAATTTGGTTTGGATTTGAATTTTCCAGAAAACTCTGATTTTCATTATTTAAACCCTACCCTGAAAATCCATTTCAAAATCTAAGCATATTTTGGGGTTGAGCCCAAAAGCAAAAGTGTAGAGCTTGACAAGTTATACAAAGTTTGTTTTTGGAGTTTTTCAAGTTATTTAGTAAAATTTGGAGTAATTCAAAAAGGCGTAATTCATTAAATTTCCCCCATTCGAATTCAAAAGTTCATTTCAAAATCTAGACTGAATTAGGGGTTGGTTATAAAATAAAAGTTGTAGAACTTTTGATTTTGAACAACTTTTGTTTTTGGAGATTTTTGAGTTGTTATGAAAATTTGAGAGTAATTTGTGAATTTTGGCGAATGGCAAACTTGTAAATACTGTGAACAGTGTTCACCACCGTAGCTACACCGCCGGCGACCTTCGGTTTGCTTCCAGACGCACGCGTGGACGTCCTCGGCTTCATGCTGGCACGGAGAAGTCTCCTATGTGGCTTCCTTGTGCTTCTGAGCCACTCTATTTAGCCCTGGGCGTCGTCGTTTGCCCCCGCTCCTTTCCTCTATTTCCACCGCCACCGTTGCCATAGCTCCGTTGAGCTTTTGCCGTTGAACCAGCGCCCATGCCATCGCAGCAAAGTGTGTCCCAGCTCTGCTAGTTCCTTGCGCGTCCAGCAAACCAGTCCTTGTGGCTTGTCTTCACCGAAAACTCGCGGTGCGCGCTCTTCTTCCTCGCGGCCGGCAGCGACCCCGTCGCGAGCGCTTCACTGTGGCCAGAGCTCCATGGTGCGCCTCTGCCCCTGCTGAGTCTTGCTTTAGCTTCACCACAATGCTGTGGTACTCCATGACCCATTGACTTCTCATTTTGACCACCATAGCCACCGGAGCATCGCCACCGACGATGATCTGCTCCGTCATGCTTGCTCGGAACATCGACCCACCTCTCCATTGCTCCTCCGGCCTTGTGCTCTACTCAGTCGCATTTGGGGTGAGCTGCTGATGCTTCCTGGGCCATCTGTTTAAGCTTTATAGGTCTCATGTCACCGGCGTAGCGCTACTGTGCCACCACGTCCGCCATGGCCGGCGTAGTGCTCGGTCTAGTTCGTAGCTAGTCTAGCTTGTGCCCTAGAATGATGCGCCTAGTCGAGGGGAGTGTTTTGGTGCTTTGGCCGTCGCCGTTGGTCTCGCCGTCAACGAGATATCACCGGTCAGCGTCGTCGTTGCCATGGTCAGCGTGCGAGGTTAGGGATGACAGGTGGGGTCGAGTTGTCAGTGACTCAACGTTCAAATGGAATTTTTCTATTTTCAGATTTGAATGAATAGTGATGTAATTTGTTAATTTTGTGTAGATTTATTTGGAGCTCCCAAAATTATAAAATTTTTTGTGTGACTCCTCTGTGATGTATATTATTTAAGATAAATATGAAATATTGTTTTTCAGCACTTTTTGAATGTGATAAAAATTGCTCAATTTATTAATAAATGGATTTCCATGATTTTTCTAGGCTTATTTAATTGTCCAAAAATTATGAAATTTGTTTTGCCACTTACTTATCATGTAATAAACATATACTAAAATTTTGAGGTCAATTAGAATAAGTTGATTTATTTCATAATTTTGAATTAAATAATTAATTCATAAAAGCAAATAGTAACCTTTAATGATTTAGGTTTTGTTTGAAATTTTGATTGAGTGATGACCTTGGATCATTTGTTGATAATGATCCTTGGCAATTGTTGTATGTGTTATGAAAAAGATTTAGTTTGTTTGACTTGCAACTGTACCGCGAAGGAAAGTTGTATTCAAATTGTTAATTTTTACATCCATTATCGAGCATCATGTTTCGTACTCCGCATCATGTTAAACATGGCACTGTTACTACATGTAGTGAACGAAGGTAAACACGTAATAGTTAATCAAGTTGCGGAGGAGGTTAATCCATCTGTTGAGGTCGGATCGAATACTTGTGAAACGTCGCTAGAACCGGACTTTTCCGTCAACAAAGGCAAGCCCCGGATGCATACAACCCTACCTTGTATTTTACAAATTGATTTCGCTTTTGCTTCTCTTTACTACATTAAGTGATTAGGAGTCAAGTGAAAAACAAATTGGTGCATTACCAACCTTGTTATTCCATATTTACCATATTACCAGTTTTAAATTCGTATATGCCTAGTTTTGCTTAGCTATGCTTAGAACGCTGAAAGTCGGGTGATTACCTATCACCTGCGAACTTTAAATGGAATTTTGGTTAACTTATGTTATCATGTGATATGGGAATATGGAGTAATAAATCTAGACCGGGCGGACTTGGTGACTGTGAGCCATAAGACATGGAGGTCTTGTGAGCGGGTTCTTTCCACCTATGTCGATTAAGGCACATCCGTTGTTGAATTGCATGAGGTGAGAATTTGTAGTACTAACCACATACTCCGGTAAGCCTTTACTTGGCTATTCTATTATGAGAATGGCTACTCACGCACTGGGAGTGGAGAGATGGCGGGAATAGCGTGTACCCACGTGGCAATGGGCTGAATTGGTGGAGTACTATATTCTCGGGTGGCGCGGACCCGTTCTTGTTTAGAGGATCCGAGGGTAGGTTGGTATATGTAGGTCAGGGATCTACATATGTCATGTGGTCTGGAATTCCCAGCTGGGTTTTTAATCGGTTCAAATCGTCGTTGCTCCTCGGTTATGGAGACTCAACTCACTATTCATCATCGTAGATTAATAACTAGAACTTGAGGCTGGTTGAGAAAGTGTTGGATGTGAAGTTTCATGATCTCAACACGGATCGTGTCAGTTTTGTATATGATTTTATGAAGTTTTCTATATAAAGAATTTTGTTAAAGAGCTTTTATGCAAAAGAACTTTGATTATTGTTAAAGCCATACCTTGAATCCCTGAGCCGGCATTCCTAAGTTTATCAGTTAATATTTCGGTTAAGTCTTGTTGAGTACTTTTGTACTCAGGGTTCGTTGACCCTTGTTGCAGGTGAGCCTCATGAGTAGATCTGTTTTGGATCGTGCTACATGATAGTTGTTCCTTGTGATGACGATGAGAAGTAAATGTGTGGCCCTTGGGCAGGGCAGTTTTATTGTGTGCTTTGTATTATAATGCCACTCCACTACTACTACGGTTTGTAATAATTATCGAACTTAGTTTGTAAGGTTTGAAACAACTGGTTTGTAAACTAAGTTATCATAAGACTTCCGCTGTTTTTACTCTGGTATTGATATTTGAATAAATGTTGTAATACTGCAATGACTCTATAATGTGATCCTGCTCGGAAATCGTGGATGATTCGGGGTTCCCCGAGGACACCCGACAGACTTCTTAAGTTACCAGGAACATATGCATAGTTGTCAAAGATCATTGGACAGTGACAAGTGCATGTGGGTCCTATAATTTAGGAGGTTCTACCACAATACTGTCAGACGTGTTCAAATATACAGAGGTCGGACTTTCTTATGTGTGCAATAACATTTCAACGCCAATGGCTCCTCTGTTCTGCATTAGATTGAGGCAAGACTTGCTCATCGCTGCAAGGTTCTTGCAAGTTCAACAAACATTGACATAGACAATCACACAAATACTTCATATATTAGCAAGGGTTCGTTGTACATGAGCCCAACACATAGAATACATGACTTTGTGTTGTCCCACAGATCAAAGCTAGTCATGGTACTACTAGTACTTCCAATGAATAGGATCCAAAGCACACAAAATCTCAATGTGGTCCAATCAGTTTGGTCTTGTTGAGATATTTGAGGTCATCAGGATGAAATTAATCTACTAGAATATTCCCAACACATGCAGTATTGGAAACTGTTCAACCAACCCCTTGAATCCAGGATGACATTTACTAGTAGTTGTCTAAGGTCCTCTACACATATTGCAAATCTATCAGTTTTTTTTGCTGATGTGTCAGCTGCTTATTTTGTCAAAAAATTGACAC
Organism: Miscanthus floridulus; assembly: GCF_019320115.1. Classification (NCBI taxonomy): domain Eukaryota; kingdom Viridiplantae; phylum Streptophyta; class Magnoliopsida; order Poales; family Poaceae; genus Miscanthus; species Miscanthus floridulus. The sequence goes on from NC_089589.1 coordinate 68,843,806, forward strand.
ATTTGGGGTGCAAAAATCTATCAACAGATATATAGACACACCTTTGTTTGATTTGACCTTGCATTGTGCAAAAAACCCTCACCTTGCCTTGGAAAGTCTTGAACTACGCCTCCCCATCGCTTGCCACTAAGGTCGTGCCCATGAAGAGCTACTTGAGGAAGGGTTGCCTGGCTCTGGTCCCCGCTTCCTCCAGTGTACTGGCTCTCCTCGCTTCGGAGGAGGCAGGGCCAATGGTGTGCCCTGCTTCGGTGTCTATGGAGGCGGTGTTGACATCTAGTCATGAGAGACTAGTGTTCTCATCTCCTACACTACCATTGCTCTCCCCATCACCCTCGATGACGATGTTGGCACCAGTGGCACCGGTGGTTCCCTCACCACTACCACTCCCGGTGCCCTCCACTTCGCCGTCGTCATAGGCTACGTGGCCTCCTCTATTCTTGCTGGCCCACATCATGAGTGGGTCTCATGTATCTTCGTGCTCTCACTCACCGTCTCCGAGGACAAGTCCAAGGACTCTCCAAGTCGCATGTTGGTATTTCTTAATGTTTATAGAAAGAATCCGTAAGCATATAGAATTACTGTTGTAGCTTTCACCTAGAAGTATTCAGGATATCATATTTCCACATGGAACGGTGGTATTTCTTCTAGCTAATTTGTCCAAGGACAACACAAGGATAGTTGATGAGGGTGGAGATAGATTCCTATGGCTTTAGGGTCTAAGAATAGATAAACTCTACTCCGACTTGCTTACTTTAGGCACCGGAATGCACCTAGTCTGCCAAGTGATACTGGCCTCTAGCTCTACACCATACCCGAACGTGGGGGATTACAAGGGATGGACAGGGCTATCACCACCTACCGCCTATCCCTGAACTAGATGATACGAGGCAAACAAAGGTAGCCTCTACCCTAGACACCATAGTCTACGCTATCGACTACTACTCTAGCATCCGCGTAGGGTTATCCATCTTTATCAGGGCCCTCTACTAGAGCATTCACCACAGGCATGGACAATGAACCCATAAGCAAATATGAGTATAGCTTAACTAATCAAAGACTTAATTCCATAAGAATCACAAACACTTACTAAGATACCCGTTGAGGTACAATGCTCGTGTTCATCAAGGTACAAGCGGGGGAAGGTTACCGACAAGTTCGATAGTTCTTCCCCAAACTCTTCCTCACATCTCTCTCTATTACTTTGCTAGAGCTAGCTAGGGCCTAAGGCCATGGAATAGAGATGATCTTCCTCTTTCTTTGCTCTTCTTCTCTTGAGTGTTGTTGTTTCAAATGAGGAGGACAGAACCTCCTTTTATAGGTGGAGAGTAGGGGGGTCTTTGGAAAATGCTCATCCCCTCATGAAAGGTACCAAACCAACTTCTAGGTATGTTGAACTTGGGCATCACCCTTTGGACTGTCTTTGGAGAGGCGGTATGAACCGACCTAGCAAGGTTGGGCTCGAGGCAGGCCACCAAGGGTGCACCCGCACCATGGGTGCGGCCACACCCTAGGTGGGACACCTTGAGTCTAATTTCATTGGGTTGCTTCTTGTGGTCTCCTAGACTTGGCTGGCAGTGTTGTGTAGAGTTGAGCTGGTTTGGTTGGATTTTGGGCTTGTTCTCTACTTGTTCTGGGCCCAGATTTGCTTGGTTGTGAGCCTCCTTCCCCTTTGGCTCATTTCGGGCACTTGTATTGTTGTATTTCTTATATACTTTAGGTATATTTCTTGTGTAATTCTGACATGTTCTTCTATAAAAGATCAAACACCAAACCTTGTGGAATGTGTTAGTTCTAAAGCCCTATTTCTAGGTTTGGTGTATATATGCTAGGTTTTTATGTGAGTGTTGGCCGTAAAAAGTGTGAGTTAAGGACAACCAACAAACTCCCCAACACTTAGCCCTTTGCTCGTCCTCGAGTAAAGTTAAGGACTAATATGGGTCATTTCCTTGATATGACATCTGCATACAAGTTATTCCAAGCTTCACCTGCACTTGTGAACTTTGAAGTGTCTACCACGTTATCTTGGGTAATTGAATAATGGAACATCACAGATTCAAATCCCCTTTCATCAATTAGTTTAGAAACTTGGGTTTTCATTTGAATTTGAAAATGTAAACATAGCTTAGCTCCTCAAATGATTCTCTCGGATCGCTCAAGTTTGTGTTTGGTTCCTCACCAAGGCATATCATAGTGTTGCCTTCTTTTCTTTCCTACCTTTAAAAGGCTTATATGGATCTTTGGGTAGAGGGAAAAGATATGAAGGCATACTTACTCTACATATTTTCCTAAGCTAAATCTTGGATCCAAGGAGAAAAGATGTCATACCCTTAGATCAAGAAGTGCTAGTGTGTGGATAAAACAATGTTAAACCTATACTCCTTGATATGAGTGATCTCTCTCATAAGTTTTATTTTAAGAACATGGCTATCTCTCTCCCCTTTTTTTCTTTTTTATTTTTTTTACATGAGCCTTCATGTGCTCATGGTTTTTTTCTTTTGTACTTGGACCTTCATGTGTCCAAATTCTTTGTTCAATACTTTTGCATAGCACATGTCTCTTAAAACACATATTGAGAGAGAACATGGAGTATTTATTTCTAAGACTTTTTTTGTTTTGTCTACTCCTAGTGTAGGAGTAGAATTTTTTTTGTGGTTCTAAATGGAAGCATGTTTTTGCATACTCCTAGTGTAGGAGCAGCATGTGTATATGGGTGTACATCGTCTTGATCTTGGGGGCATGATAACTTTCAATAAGGGTCAACAAGACTTGATAAAAACTCATTGCAGGAATAAGTAGCATAATTTTGGAGGTCTTAAGCTCAAAGCACTAGATATGGCTCTAGTAGGAATTTCCATATCATTGAGGAGCATGCTATTTGAGTTTTGATTTTGTAAAATAAATCCCAAGTTCTTCACATAATAGAGCAAGGTTCATTTCCATCCGACTATATCACATATTCCAATTACTTAGATAACATGGGTTCCCTATCATAGTTTGTTCATAAGTTATAGGAATATTAGCGATGAATAAATAGTATGCAAATTTTATCAAAGGATAGCATGGAGACAGAGCGTCATTTGTTTCACATTTTTTAATTTGTTCAATTTCAAATTTTCTTAATGTAGGGAGTGAGGGTAGTGTTTGCACAAACCATCGTTGTAGAAGAAGGAGTTTAATGGATTCAGATGTGGTTTGGCTGACCCAAAGGTTCATCCAACCCTCTCTGAAGCTATTTGTCCTATCCTTCTACATGATGATCATCGACGGTTGTGCAACGTGTTGGTGGGAGATCTCAAATGTGCATTCGTTATGCTTGAGAGATCTCCCCCACACTTATTTTTGTACCTATTTTATTCAAATAGAAAAAACAAAAATGGAACAAACAAGGGCTCTTCTAGCTAAAACACTAGGGAGCCTAAAACTTATTATCATTATTATTAAATTATTATTATCTATTAATTTAGTATGTTTATTTTTATTTGTTCACCAATCTTTTTATACTCAAGCAAGGCTAAGGTAAAATTGAATTGTATCTCTCGTCTTGATTATTTCCATTTTAAATTACTGCCATTGTTTATGAAAGTAAGTACTCAAAGTTCATTAATCAGAATTCAACACCATGTTAAATTTTGATTAAAGAAGGCTATTTTAACCTAAGCACCATGCTTAATTTAAAAGGCCTATGGATGTATGAAATTTTAATACACCCAAACTAGAGCATACATCATAACCAAAGGAAGTATGACCTTGTATGATTAAGTCTATCTTTTTATGGAGACAAAAATGAGTAAACGAGTTGGTGAATAATGAGTGACCTTTGCATACCTGAGTATACTTACCGGTAGCATATGTGGATGGAAGTTGTGAGACTGCTGCAGCGGTGGCTTGTATATGGTTCATCTTAGGTTATCACCAAGGCTAGGCCACACACACAACTAGTGTGTGAGGACCATGGGCCTTAGTGATAGCAAAGGTCTAGGAGAGGAGAATGCTCTTCTCTTTATACTTCTTTATATATATATATCGCTTTCTCTTTTCTCTCCTCCTATCATCTATATTTTTTAGATCTCCCCCTTTTTTAGCAAGGCAGAGCTGACATCATTTTTTTAACCAAGATGGTCTTTGGTGTGAATGGAACATGTGGCAAGGCATCCTTCCCCACACTTGGACTTTTGTGTAAAAGTCAAGTGTGTGGAGTTAAGGTCTCCTTTTTAAGTGTGTTCCATCACAAAAGAACTTCGACATGTATGATTAATGTAGCTCCCATGTTTTTTAGCATCATATGTACCTTGTTCTTCTTGATCTCAACCTGAAAGGGTTAGCAACCAAGAATACCCAAAGGTGCATACTAACTTGACAACATGTTCTTGCTTTTATTAAACGGAAACTTTTTTATGATAAGCATATATATTTTTTATGATAATCTGGGATAGCTCAGGGCAGTGCTTGATTTATGGTCTTAAGCTCGACCGTGGGAACTTTGCCCTGCATCTGCCAATGGTGGTGTAGTTCCTAGCTTCATGACCAAACATAAAGCATTATCGCCCATGCTGCAAGGTTAGTACCATAGTGCATCTATGGGATCTACAATACTTATGATAAACGAAAGCATCCACAACCATCCTTTTGAAAAGTTTGCAAACGAGGATCAAGAGAAGGTTGGGATCCTCGTAGAAGTGTGTGGCACTAAGTGAAACAAACTCTGGAGACTTCGACAATGAGCATGAAATGTGAAAGGTTTGAAAAGTGAAACCTCTATGCTCATTTATGGAATCCCTCCTTTTCAACTCCAGAGTCGGTGTTTCAAGACTATCCATGGCTTAGGAGTTTTTATTGTGTAAGATCATAGCTGATTCTCAACCATTGTTGAGAATAGTGTTTTGATGGCCAAAAGGATAGGGTTCTAGCTTGAGGGAGGGTGGTGATGGACATTCCATCTCACAAGAAATCTCAAGTGAAACGAACAAGGAAATGAATTTCACCTCCTTGAACAAGTCATTTTTGGGATGATGCTCCACCATTGGGATATCTGAGTGAGTGGCGGAAGCAATTTTCTCAAACTTCTCATCAAGGCTCCCAAGGAAAATTTTTCCTTTGGAAAGTTTGTCTAAAGGGTAGCATATGAGAAGGTCAAACTCAAGGATGGCAAAGATGTGCAAATCTATGAAAACCTTAATTTTCTCCATAATGATTGGCCTGGCCCTTGCAATCCCACAACACTCTAAAAGCGTCCTAACAAACTTTTCAAAAGTTTATTGGTTGGGGCTAGTGGCATATTACCCAAAATGTTTTTCGCTAGGAATTCTGACATGATACTAGTCCCGACTGTGGGGTTGTGCAGGGCTTCCATGATAGTTCCCCTTAATGAACAAGGCATGGCCGTGGAAGGTGAAAGAATCTAAATTGCTTTAGAAGAATGTTTCACTTCTATTAACCATTCCTTCGATGGTTCTACCTTGGGGAAACTTCCTCATGAGAATTGTGCCAAAAGTGCCTCGAGGTGTTGCCATAATCCTTGAATTCAATAAAGAACTCCAAAGGATGAATTAATCTTTCCTTCAGTGTTCGTGGTTTGGGTGAGAGCTCATGAGTCGAACGTAAGGATGGTATGGGTTTGGTTTTGACTAATGTGGACTCCTCAATGCTCGACATGACTTTCACCTGGAGGGTTCTAGTTTCCATTATTGGTATTAGTTAACGCAAATAGATAAATCCCCAAGCACACGGATACCGTTGTAGCTTTCACCCGGAGTATTCCTAGGTATCGATTTCCACGGGGAACGAGAAGTGAACTAGAAAAGATCAAGGTCATCCAAGGAAGAAGTGTTTTTATGGGTAGAAAGGGTTTTTTAGGGTTTTCCCAAGATAACTAGATAACCAAGGTTCAAGCTTATTTACTAAACTCACTTACTTTAGAGCAACAGTACCTTTCTAATCCTCGAAAAGACTAGGAAGGGGTGATCGGGGTCAGGCTATCAAAAAGCTTTACAAAAACACCAACCCAAACATGGTGGATTATAAAGGCCTGGTCAGAGCTATCACCTCTAGGGCTACCACAACTATTCGTGGTATTGGGCTCAAACTCAGGTATATACTAGCCTAGACACCACGCCTACGCTAACGATTACTACTCTAGCCCAAATTCTTAGAATAGAGCACTCGGTTGAGCAGAGTTCCCATAAGTAAGCAAAGCAACAACTAAACTTAGTTAAGTAGTATGCTTGAAAATACCAAAAGAAAACTTGGATTTTACTGAAGTCGAGTCGGCTTCATAGAGGTACAAAGTTGAGGATGACCCAACAAATCTGGCTACTCCTTCACTCTGTTCCTCTCCTCCCTTCCTTTTTTTCTCTATTACAACTAGGTGTGAAGCACCTAGGGGGACACTACTACAAAATGTGTGAAGATGAAGCTCAAGGTAGGTGTGTATTGTATAGGGGAGTGCCCCTCTATTTACACAAGGAGCAAGGGCGGTGCTATGGCTATTCCTGGCATGAAGTCCCTATCTTCACAGCCTCTACATGCTCCCATGCCACCGCTTATCGAAGGGGTGGCCGAGACGCACTAGTGGGGGTTTGGTCAACCCTAGGGGTTAGCCACCCCCAAACCAAGCCCCCTCACCACCGCCTTCATGTGGTGGGCTGTGGGTTGGACATGGTTCGCTCCTCGGTGGGTTATTCATCCGAAGGAGTTGAGTTGATGGGTGTCTTTATTATTTCTTTGCGCAAATCAGCGTCAGAAAGCGCCTTTCAGTGAAATTTTCCATGCATTTGTGTTTATGTCCTACAAAACAAATGAGAGCACCAAAACTCATGGAACTTGTTAGATAAAATAATATTTTGTTATGATGTAGCCTAAAATGTTGTCATTTTAATACACTTTGGTGAGCAAAATATTCAGTTAAGGACTACCAACAAGCTCCCCCACACTTCAAGATCTTTGCTCGTCCCAAGCATAGGTTAGGATAAAGTAAACATAAACATGGCAATTCAAGATATGGGACTAACATAACAATTATTCCAAAAATATACCTCATACTTGTAGGATATGTGGAGTGTCTATCATATATCCTTGAGTGGTTGAGAAATGGAACGGCTCTGAAACAAAGTTATCACTTCCCATTTTCACATCTTAGTCACATGGAATTTTTGTAATCTTTTGAAATAAAACATAGTTCACATGTACTCCTCAAATGGTGCTCTTTAATCGCTCAATGGTGTTTGGTTCCTCACCAAGGCATATCATAGCATTGCCTTCTTCTTTTTTCTTCCTACTTCTAAAAAGTTTATGTGGGGCTTGTAACACCCTAGTGTTAAGCATGAATTTGGCATTGACATTTCATGAGCACAAGCATCATTGAGCATTCATGAGCATGAGCATGTCAAATTCTATCTTTACTACCTTGTTTATATCTCTTGTGATGTCTCTTAAATTTATACCTAGGATAGGGTTTACATGTGATCAATGTCTAAAATGCTTTTGGGACCTTTGGAGTACATTTAACATGTTTATAATATCATGACGAACAACTTTTGTATTCCTGACTTGGACCAATTTGGCCTCTAAGTCATGGTTATAGTGTAAGCTACCATTTTCAAGTTGCATGTTTGACCTAAGTTGAACTATACTCTAGAGACTTTATATGGCAATGCACCCTTAAGAAAAGTTGTAGTACTTGACTAGGGTAACAATTTTTATTTTTGGGTCAAGACCTAATAAGGTGCATAGCATGCTCAAAAATAGCTCGCAAGTAGCAATGAAATGTTGTTTTCAAACTTAGAAATTTCTCCAAGTCATGAACCGATTTTTGGTTTCAATGTACCATACTTTGGAGCTTTGTATTTTGAAAACTATGGCAAATTAGATGTTGCTCCCTAAAGCAAAGTTGGAGTTTACATGTAGCTCTACAACTTTTGTTAATGGTGTTTTTGCAAAGAACGAATAGATTAGGAGATAGAGATGGATGAACTTGCGTTGTCAGTCATTTCATCAAGGCAGATGGTCATGAACGCCACGTCGTCAATGGCCAACTGGCCACAAGCCACATGCATCATGTGGCGGCCATACATTGACATTAGCTTGGATGGTCGGGCCGTAGCATAGTGAAGAGTGAGGCGATGTTGTTGCTCAATCCTTTCCTCTCTCTCGCTCGCCTTCCCCCTCGCCCACTAAGCAGCAGTGCCACTATCGCCATCGCCGCTGTGAGTTTCACCGTGCTCGCTCGCTGCCACCATAGCACCATTGTCCAATCGCTCATGCTAGTAGTTCTGCCTTGCTTTGCTCTACCACCTCTAACCACCATTGTTACCACTCGAGCCCAGGTGAGGCCGCATTCCGAGTCGCTACCTCCGCCATGGCCGCGATGCGCCACCGAGCATGAGCTCATCATGGCCAGCCACAACACATGCACCTCTGCTCTCTCTCTCTCTCCCTTGTCTAGTCTTTACTATAGGTCCTAGCATCTAAATCCATCATCCATTTAGATGCTACCGCCTGGTTGCGCCAGAACGCGTCGCCGCTCTACGCATGGCCACCATGCCATCGTGGCACTTGATCTTGCCGTTGCTGAGCTGGCTCATCATTTCCCTCCTCTCCCACCTGTCTTAGGTTGAGTGACACTAGACCTTGCATATGGTATGATGGATACCTACCTTTCACCGCCGTCTAGCTAGAACGGTGGGAGCACCACCATGCTCCATGCGCCGCCACGTGGCCATGCATGTGAGCAGAGCTCATGCCGCCTCACCGGAACCCTAACCACCCTATATAGCTTTGTTAGGATTCTATGAAGCCATAGTGCACCTCACCAGAGCATGTGATTATTGAAGAACATCAGCATACCATAGAGCTACCTCTGCCATCCGCCATTGTCGCCAGCGAGTGTCTCTAGTGAACCCTAGGCCATGCCTTCACCACCAACCGACACGGCTTTATGTGTGGAACACGTTGGTGTCACCGTCGTTGCTGGTGATCTCACTACTAGTGAGATAGAGCAGCCTGAAGTGCCTCCCCTATCTCGGTGTCACTAACGCGTGGGTCCTACTAACCAGCGGGCCCCATCTGTCAGTCTGTGGATTACTTGATTTCCTTATTTGTTTTCATAGATTTGAATGCATGATTCAAAAATTCATATCTAGAGCTAGGAGTGTCCAAATCAAGTGAACCAAATTTTGTTGGATTCATCATGAAGTGTAGTATTTGATAAAAATATGAAACCTACTATTTGGGATGTTTTTCTTAGAGAATTAAATGGAGCCAGATAAGTGCTTTTAAATTGTTTTCAATCTTGTAAAATGCATAACTTGAGCTAGGAAAGTGATAAAATTGTGAATCCAATTTTTTTGATCTTGTGTTAACTTGGTCTAGTTAGGAAAAATGTTGAACTTGTGGTAAACTTGATTGGAATAGGGTCCTTCTATTTATCCTTTAATAAATGGTGTTTTCTAAGGAAATTCATAAGGATAAAAATAAGTAACATATTGCCATGCAAATTTTTGTACAGTGTTAACAGGTATTAGTGAAGCTAAGAAAAATATGAAATCCATTGTTTGACACTTTTCACTAGGCTAAACTATTTTTGCTAAAATAAGCCTATGAAACTTGTCATTTTCGTTGAGATGGCTATATTTATCCAAATGGCATGAAATTTGTACAATAGAATTTTGGGGCCATATGTTGGTACTATAATTTTCTTAGAATTTATTGTGCACTTTTGTTATATTTTCCTTATTTCACCTTAGTGTCCAAATAAATTAATAAAGGCATTTAAATAATTTATTTGGGCTTTACCATCATGTTTTCTAGAGTGTGTATGATGCCTATGAATTGTTGGTACCATTGGTTTTGCCCAATTTTGATTGCTTGTATGCAGTGAAAATAATATTGCTCTAAAATTTGAATACAGAAGTTGTTTTGGACATATTCTGTTGCTAGGTGTTTTGCATAGGAAAAATGGAGTTTGCTGTAAAAATGGTTAGTAACAAAGTTGTAGCCAATTTTATAAGATTTCCAGAAAGTCCAAGATCATAGGATTTGGATGAGTAGAACTCTAGTTATGATTAAAACTTGTAGCTGCTGTGTTGTGGTCCAGAAATTGAATTAGTGTGGATTCTTGAAATTTCTATAGAAGAGATATGTACCTACTCAGTAAATAGGAATTTAACTTTGTTATCATCCTAATGACCTAATATGATAGTCATTATTTAACCATGCACATTATCAGGTCATGTCATCCATGACCAATGCTCCTACCTATTTCATGTATCTAAGTTGACACTATGATGACATGAATTTATTAGGAATTTAACTTTGTTATCATGCCTGAACTTGATAAATTCATGGTGGTGTTTATTGATGACATCTTAGTCTATTATGAGAATGTGGAAGATCATGAAGAACACCTAAGAGTTATCTTAACAAGGTTGCGGGAACATAAGCTGTATGCTAAGTTTAGCAAATGCGAATTCTGGTTAAAGAAAGTACCTTTCCTTGGTCATGTGTTATCTGAAGATGGAATTTTGATAGATCCAAGCAAAGTGCAAGAAGTTATAGATTGGAAGGCTCCGACTTCAGTTCATGAAGTTTGGAGTTTCCTTGGATTAGTAGGCTATTAGTGTCGTTTTATTCTAAACTTCTCTAAGATAGTCAAGCCAATGACCAGATTGCTTCAAAAAGATGAGAAATTTGCGTGGACTCTAGAGTGTGAAGCTGCTTTTCACACTTTACGAACTTTGTTGACTACCGCTCTAGTTTTAGCATAGTCTAACATAGAAAAACCATTTGATGTGTTTTGCGATGCATCTGGTACTAGTTTAGGGTGTGTGCTCATGGAAGAGGGCCGAGTCATTGCCTATGCCTCGCATCAACTGAGGAAACATGAGGTTAATTACCCAACTCATGATTTAGAGCTAGCCGCGGTTGTTCATGCTTTGAAGATTTGGAGGCACTATTTGCTTAGCAATGTGTGTCACATTTACACTGATCACAAGAGCCTCAAGTACATCTTCACACAACCTGAGTTGAACATGAGACAATGAAGATGGTTGGAGCTAATCAAGGATTACAACCTAGAAGTGCATGTAGGCAAGGCAAATGTAGTTGCTAATGCTTTGAGCTAGAAGTATCATTGCAAACCATTGCTGGAAGATGGTTTTAACCTACTGCATTGTGTAGTTTTACATAATCTCACTATTAGTTGCTCTCTTGAAGCTAAGATCATGGAACTCCAAAAGACTGACATGGGTATATTTCATATCAAGAGAAAGATGGAAGAAGAAGAGACTAAACATTTTAGATTAGATGAGAGAGGTGTACTCTGGTTTAAGGATAGACTTGTTGTACCTAAAGATAGAGAACTTAGAAACCAAATCTTAGATGAAGCACACTCTTCTAAATTGTCCATCCACCTTGGTAGTGGCAAGATGTACCAGGATTTGAAGACCTAGTTTTGGTGGACAAAGATGAAGAAAGAGATTGCAGCATATGTGGCTAGATGTGATACTTGCTGCCGAGTCAAAGCTGTTCATTTGAAACCCATAGGGCTACTCCAACCACTGCCTGTTCCAGGTTGGAAATGGGAAGAAATTAGCATCGACTTCATTGTTGGTCTTCCAACCACACAGGAAGGTAACGATTCCATCTAGGTAATTGTGGACCCTCTGATGAAGTCTGCACATTTCATTCCAGTTCAAACAATTTACCATCCACATCAATATGTAGAGCTATATATCACCCACATAGTGCGATTGCATGGGATACCTAGAACCATTGTGTTTGATAGAGGTCCATAGTTTGTAAATCAATTTTGGGAACATTTGCATAATCAGTTGGGTACCAAATTAATCCAAAGTTCTGCTTATCACCCTCAAACTGCTGGGCAAATAGAACAAGTAAATCAGATTCTTGAAGACATGTTAAGCGCTTGTGTAATCTCTTTAAAGGGTTCAAGGGAGAAATGACTACCTTTGGCTGAGTTCTCCTATAACAATAGCTATTAGGAAAGCATCAAGATGGCCCCTTTTGAGGCTTTATATGGCCGCAAGTGTAGAACTCCTCTGAATTGGGTTGAGCTAGGCAAAAGAAGGTATTATGGTATTGACCTTATCAAAGAAGCCAAAGACCAAGTTTGGATCATTCAGCAACATATAGAAGCTGCTCAATCAAGACAGAAGAGTTATGTGGACAAGAGAAAGAGTCCTCTTGTATTTGAAGTTGGTGATTATGTGTACTTGAAAGTATCACCGATGAAAAAGGTAGAGCGATTTGGTGTGAAGAGAAAGCTGGCAGCTCGGTATATGGGACCATACAAAATTATTGAGTAATGTGGACTAGTAGCTTATAGACTCCAATTACCGCTAGAGATGAGCGCCATCTTCAATGTTTTCCACGTATCTCAATTGAAGAAATGTCTTCGTGTACCTGAAGAAGCCATTGAACCCACTAGTGTCAAGATCTAGTCTGATTTGATGTATGAAGAAAAACCTATCCTGGTGATAGAAGAAATAGAGAGAGTGACTAGAAGTAAGGTGGTTAAGTTCTATAAAGTGGTGTGGAACAACCATACTATGAAGAAAAACCTATCCGGGTGACAAATTTCTGCGTGACACCTACCCCACTTTCTACAAGGATTGGTAGGTCTTTCTAATCTCAGGACGAGATTTCTTTAAGGGGGGAGGGGTTGTAACACCCTGGAGTTAAGCATGCATTTGGCATTGACATTTCATTAGCACAAGCATCATTGAGCATTCATGAGCATGAGCATGTTAAATTCTATCTTCACTACCTTGTTTATATCACTTGTCATGTCTCTTAAATTTATACATAGGATAGGGATTACATGTCATCAATGTGTGGAAATGCTTGTGGGACCTTTGGATTAACTTTAACATGTTTAGAATGTCACAAGGAACAACTTTGGTATTCATGACTTGGACCAATTTGGCCACTAAGTCATGGTTATGGTGTAAGCAAACATTTTCAAGTTGCATATTTGACCTAAGTTGAACTATACACTAGAGACTTTGCATGGCAGTGCACCCTTAAGCAAAGTTGTAGTACTTGACTAGGGTAACAACTTTTATTTTTGGGTCAAGACCTAATTCGGTGCATAGCATGTTCACAAATGGTTCTCATACATCGGAGTTTCAACGAAGTTATAACAACCAAAATTTAGAAGTAGCGGAAGCAACATAGTTTTGAGACAACATTAAGATAGTTCAAATACATAGCCAATTTAAGATCATCTCCAACAAAAGCACATAGATGAGATGATATAGAATGACCATGCCCTTGGTCTTACTCTCCATCAACTGCAGGAGTTATGCAATGCTTGCAATAACCATGGTACATCACATCAACTGCAACAAATGGGAACAAACCCTGAGTACGAGAATGTACTCAGCTAGACTTACCCATCATAAACCAAAATAATAAGACACCAAGGAGTATGTAAGGCTTTAAAGGTGGAGTTAGCTTGACAACATTTTGCATAAAAGCTTAAGTAACATAACTTGTAGATTATTACCTCGAGCATCAATTTGAATACCAATTCAATTAAGCATCTCTACACCTGTATTAGAGCAATCACTTGATTAAGATAACAAGCATTAGTAACCATATCCGGTATAAATAATTTGAGCATCATCATAACCACCAAGTTTCGATTAGTGCTTTTATATTGTCGCTACTCAGTCAAGTTCTCACTATCCGGGAGAGATGGGGATTCGAATCGATTCCTACCCAGCTAGGGAATTTATTCCTAACACAAACAGAGGCACACCCCGTGAAGGTAGCCTCAGGTCACCTTTGGTACAATTTAGGACTACCTCATGGGTCCAATCAGTGTTGCACCCTTAGACATTCTACTAATGTACCAGGAAGATCAGGACACGAACCCGCCCTTGGACTCATGCCATTGGCTCTTCGCACATCCTTACTACCTCTAGTGTGCGCACTTCCACTAATCGAGGCTCGGCTGAATTGAGCTCCTCGGCTTCATGGTCGTATCATCAAATCTAGCCAGCTAAGAGCTAGGCATGCATTCAACATGACATGAGAACATATAGCGAATCGGTCCTTAATTGACACAGAAGGGGATAGATAGGCACCCAAAACCTCCATGCATTGTTGCTTCTCTATCATGGTCTTGTCGATCTCCTTTATTCCTGGACACATGGTTATTTCCATGCTAGTGTAACACCTCTAGTGTTACGAGCTCGCTTAGCTCAGAGGTTAAGGCCTCGGGGGGGGGGAGTTTAGCAAAGCAAGGATTTGGGCTAACAAGTTAAAACGCATATGATAGGAAAAATAAATTCTACAAATAAAAAACAAAATATGACTAGGTATAGTGCTTAGGTAGAAATGATGAGCAAATGGGGTAGATAACCTTTTGTAACTTTAGATGGTTGATATAAAAAAATGTGTGTTGAATGAGAAGCTATTACACCACTCATGAATATCAAGTAGGGTTTAATGCTAATTTTTATTGGACAAAAATACCATGAAACTTATACGTGGCACTGAAATAAAGTTCAGAGTAGGAACCTTGTAGATAGCAATGAAATAATTGTGGTGGGAAAATGGCATTGCTAGATAGCATATAAATGCAACTTGGAAATCAAGTTTAGTCAAGACTTGACAGATTTTCAAGTATGAAAACTGTGCAACAATGCTTTGTTAGTGAATTAATTCTGCGCAATTTAGCTAAACAGTGGTGCCATGTTTTAGCTCTTGTTGGTAGCTCGATGCGCCCTCCTTAGCATGGTGTAAGTAGTTTGGTTCCAAGCTCAATGGTTTAGTTTTTAGGGACGCTTTAAAATTCATGCATGACATCCCCTTGGGTTGGCCGGTCCCATGTGCCCTGATCACCATGCTTCGGTTGAGTGGCATCACGCAGGGGGTGCTCATGCCATCGCCTACTGCGCACCACATGTGACTCTACCAGTGGTGGTCTTGTTGCTGTCAGTGTAGTGTGTTGGGCTGAGTCAGCCGCAACCATCTTGTGTCGAGCTGTCCCTTGGCCTCGGGTGCACGTGCACGCTACGCCGTGGCCATTGCTATAGCTACACCATGGGCCAGTCTCGGCTATTGCTGATCTCGCGCATCGGGCTGGGTAGGCTACAGTAGCATTTCACAAGGCCGTGCTAGGCCACAAAACCATGGTGGCATGGCTGTCATGCACGTGTTGCTAATTAGGAGGTGCCAAGCCAGGCCAAAGGCCATTGACGTTGCTGCGTGGCCAACATGGCCCCCGTTGCACTGCGTAGTTCACTTGCCCGCCTAATCGCTCCTACCCCACTGTCTCATCGTGCTGCTACTTGTCGTGGACTAGCTGACACTCCTGCTGGCAGTCGTTGCATCGGCCCCTGCATGACCACTACTGTTACTACTAACCGTCTGCGTCCTGGCATGAGCTGAAGCCATCCCATCTTAGGTGTCCCATAGCAAGGTCCCTCTGAACCTCACCTGAGCGGATGCTCCTATTCATTTAACGCAACCTTTGTCAAAGTTGTCCGGGCCTTGTAGCCGCTGCTTTGTCTATCTTGCCGCCACTAGAGCCACGCGTCTATGCAACTTCACGCCTGATCATGATTTCTCCCTCGATTTAGCACTCCTACAACTTGATAGGGAATCCAGCTAGCTGACCCAATCATACCTAGGTGCCGATGAGCTTGGGAGGTGGCCAATTTAGAGTTTCGGTCGCCACCGACCATGGGCGCCGCCGTAGCCCTGGGGTTTGGGGTAAGTCCCACTTTGTGGGGAATGAACCTAATTGATGGTGTTTCTAGGCTGGTGTTTATCCGCTCGATCTGGTGCTCGCTTCCATTTGGCCAAGGCGTGCATCGTCGATGTGCTGATGCACCAATGTTGGCCTCGGAGCGTCACCGTGCGGTGCGGGCATACGTGTCTAGGGTTTCTCAATCACCCTCCTCCTCAATAGATTGTGTGGCTGGTTTCATGGTAATCCCCTTCTGCTTCCCCATAGCCTCCATCATTTCGCTAGCTCTTAGTTTTATCGAAATGGGCACGCCATCATGGAGGTTACTCTGTCAGTGTGGACAGCACGTAGAAGTCATCATTTAGCTTCTGGTTGCCTCTCAGGGTCCCACGCTAGCTCCATGATGCTCGTCAGCCCATTGGGTGCATCGATGTGGCTCGCGTTGGGCTAGCATGGCAGGGCGATGTCGGCCGAAGCTGTGTCGCCATGCGTGGAGGCATCGAGGACTGGCTCAATGTGAAGATAGGTTTGTTGGGGGTGCTCATTGCATAGAGTTTCTCTAGTGCAAGTAGTATGTAGTGGCGCCGCGTAATATCCTATTAGGCCAGGGGCCATTTTGCTAAAACATAGGCTGCATGCACGGGCTCCCCTATTTTGGGCTACTGGACCAAATAGCTATCACCGTCCTTTTCTTTTTCTAAAGTGGTTTTCCAAATTAGTTTCTAAGGTGAAATTGTAAATTCAAGATAAATTTGTGTAGATGTCTAAAAATTGTGAAACCAATTTTGTTTGGTTCCTAAAATCATGACCTATCTGCTAATGTATTTTGTTCACTTAGTTTCATAGAATTTTCAAGAGTAGACTAATTAATTTGAAGCACTCAAAATGGGTAAAACATGAACTTGTAGGAATAATTGTGATGAATTGGTAGCAGTACTGGCCCTAAAAGTTTTATAGTAGATTCCTAACAATATTAGGTGCTCACTATAATTTTGGTAGCTCCATAGGAATTAGTTTGTTAAGGTAACTAAATGAGCCCTAGTACAAAAATATATATTTAATTAGTCAAATGTCAAAAATAATTAGGGGTTTGTAGAACAAAAACATTTTCTGAAACAAGCCTTACTTGGCGACATGGATACATAGACTAATATGTTAGTTATTAAGCTAGCTCGTTAGCTCATGGAGTGTAATCATATTATAGAGTTGCAGTTACCATTGACTAATTGTGTCTCTGTGTTGCATCCACATATATCATAATAGGAACAATGATGGATCAGTGGAGATGACCGAAGTAGCGGAAAAGATGGTGCCTAATAATCGTGTCATCATGATGGGATGCTAACTTTTGGTTATATCTTACCCAGGCAAGCCCCGGTGCATAACCCCAATTTTTTTGCACTTTATCTTATGCTTGAATATTAAGTTTTAAGGAGTTGAATGAAAACCACTTGCATATATATATATCATCATCCTATGAGTCCTACTAGTATGATAGGATCTTGTAGATTGCTATGCTATAGGACTCCAGTAGAAGTCAAGTGATTACCTATCACTTGCGAGAGATAGGAAAGATATTATTGATGTTATTATATTACTATCACATGGAATATATATGAATGATAATTGGAGACTGGGCTGAATGGTACTTTGGATCTAGACTTGGTTTGGCATTCGAGCGAGGCTCGGATTGCATTTGTTCTGCCTATGTCGTTTAAGGACTAGCCATTGCATTGGATTCTAGTCAGGTCATAGACTTATTATCCTAAGCACATACTTGTTTATGGGAACAGGGAAGGCTCGTTGCTCTCTTGTTGTGGGTTCTGGCTCTTTCTAGACCGACTGATTGGAGGCGGGGATGGTGGAGTTATAAGCACCACACTTAAGTCTAGGCCTTAGGTGTGGGGGCTTGGAGTCCAAGTTTGGATGGGGACCTGGACCCCTTGACATGAGAGTGATGGGTTGGTCCTGCTTGTGCCTAGGGGTACAAGCAGGCAGGGCGTGTGTTTTCGGGTATCCAGCTGGGCACACTGATTCGCAAATCACTAGGTAATCCTGGTATGACTTATCTACAATCTAGCACCATAGTAATAACTAGGAATATGAAAGATGGTAAAATGGTTCTAATTGCTTACCTCCTACTTGAAAGTAGCACATGTGCTTACATAGAATGGTTAGTTAATGAACTAATGATGACTGCTAATGAAATTGAATATAAGGACGCATGCTTAGTAATGCTTCTTGTAGATGCAATAAACCCACTAGCCAGATAGCCTTGCATATCCTTGGAGTCTTTTCTTTTCCTCCTATCGGGTAAGTCTTGCTGGAGTACAATTGGGTACTCAAGGTTTGTTCTACCCTATTACAGGTGATAGGGACATGTGGAGCTGACACTTGTGTGTGGAAACCTCCTGGTGGGCTCAGCGATGATTTTCCTTAACGTTGCGGGCATAGTGTTTATTTGAACCTTCCACCCAAAATGTTTTACAATGGAAAAACTTATAACCTGTTATGATGTATATAACGGATCATCATGTTAATGTTTAACTTGTCACTAAATGATTTTATTTCTACTGAAACTCTGACAACATGGTTATATTCCTGCTGTTATAAACAATAGATATTATACTTGGATGTGGCATGAAAAGTGATGTAAGAAATGGCTAAAATATTGTCAGATTTATTCTCCCATTTATGATCCTGTTGAAAAATGTGGATTTTCGAGTTCTCACATGCGGGTGTGCTCGACTAAAACTGTCCGATATAGCTCCTTTCAAGGTGCTTAGTGTCTAGTGGAAGACTGAGCACCTCTGAAAGCGTGTTATTTCGGGCGGTTCTGCCACAGGTGGTATTAGAGCATAAATGAGAATGTAAAGCTTCAAAACCCTTTTCTAAATTAAAATTTGACAACCTATTTTTGCAAAAAGTTAGGGCATTTTACTATGAAGTATATAAGTAGCCCTATTGCTATAGTTGAACATCTAGAATAGGTTTAACTAGGTTATCTCTGATGGAACTAACTCTCACGTAGCATACGGTCTTTAAGTCAGTCGCGCTAGTAATGCCTTAGTCATTGTGACCATATTGCTGGTAGATGCGCCCTTCATAGATGTCACGCGTGTCGTAATATGCATGATTGACCCATCCTTATTTTGGAGTTATTACCACACTGTGGCTTCATGCTCTGTGTCCACCTATGGTTCATGCTGACTGTGACCCACTGTCTCCCCATACTCTTTTTTGTGTCCTTGTCAGACCCTTGCCCTGTTGTCATATTAGTCATTAATGGCCTCGGACATCGCTCTCCTCGAACATGCGAAAAGTTTGGTCAATTCATTTGTAGTGATCCTACATAGGAACCTTGGTGCACTACGCTAGGACCACTAGCCACTCTGCCATTATAAGCAGAGCATAGCCTAGCCATTGGTACCACCATCTAGTGCACTCTAGCTCACCTAGCTTATCCTTTTGAGCAATCTTTTTGCTGAAACCTTTCTTACCACCACCTGCCAGGGATGGCAGGAGCCTAGGGTTAGTAGTTACTGCTTAAACACTGAGGATTTTCCCAAAATCCTATATGCCACTCTACAAAAGCTCAGAGTCAAGGATTGTCCCTGAGTATGAGGTCTAGGAGTATGAAAAGCAAGGCACTGAGTGGTGTGAAGTTACCAGTCTACATTGGGAAGAGTGAGGAGTTTCCTAGCATCACTGAAGCCTAGAATGTGACCACCACTAGGTTTCACTTTGTCAACACCTACTAGGTGTTGGCCCACAAAGCCTTGTGGTATCTTTGCTAGATCTATGAAGAGCCCATTGCTCGTACCCCCATGAGGTTCTTTCCACCTTTGAAAAAGAATCGACAGGCATGGAGGGCTCGAATGGAGGCTTTACAAGGGTGGGATGCGCAAGAAGATAGTCAAACCATGGAGCACTTGACCACGTACTTGCATGCTTTGGATGAGCAATATGACTGGCAAGCCTCGGAGCAGAGGAAGTGCCTCCGGCGAGCTAAGGAAGCTAAGATCTTCTCTAGGATGCTCTAGGTGCAGCTCACTGAAGCGCATGCCAATGTGGTAGCCATAGAGAGTTGGGAGACTACCATGTCAAAAGCTCTGAAGGAGGCTAAACATCAACATGCCCATCAATTGGGAGAGGACTACCTTGTCACTAGGGCCAAGCAGAGGACAGCTGGCTACAGAACGATAGGATCCCTTGATCATGGAGGGTATCCCTATCCAACCACCGACAAGAAGGAGAACCGATGTTGCAGTACCTGCCAGCACCTCCACCCTTGGAAGTGTTAAAAGTAGAGCCCTTGCTTCCTCTCACTCAGCCACTGCTTAGAGAGGAGGCAGATCCAAAGCTAGGACTGATAGAAGAATCCACCAAGCCCAGGAATGAAGATATGTGGTATAATAGAGTAGATTAGTTGCCTTGGGAAGATGTACCATAGTTAGTAGTGCCTTTCAGTTGTTGTTCTCTAGTATTGTACTCTTGCCATTGTATTTCATTCATTGTTGTTGAGATCGTTCGATCATACAAAAGGTGGATGATGTGTTGAGAATGGGAGAGTGAGTGCCTATATGTTGTACTAGTATAAGGACGTTGCAATGTACATTTTATTTATTTTGCTATGTTTATTACATCCATCTACCCTTAAGTCTCATTAGACATGCTTAGGGTTTTCAAGGGCGATGTTAAGTGGGTTACAAGAGAAGTTACCATATCAGATGCCAGCAGACCAGCCATGATTGGATAACATAGAACACTATATCGACCAATTGTGGATGTCCCAGTAGAACACTTGAATCTTTTTAAATCAAATCCATTGTTGGATTTGAATTCCTTGTCCCATGTTGCGAAAGGAACCCTTGTTGTTTGAATCTTCTCTTGCAATACACCTTTATTTCTATGATCTATGACCCCACTATTTTTCACTACATGTAAGTTGGTAAAGTGGCCTGGTTAATAGCTTATGGTGCTGTGACAAAACTGAGGGCCCCTATGGAATAGCTACCACATGGTGACGCTGCTTGGCACATGCTTGGTATTGAGGTTGTTGACCAGTACCTTTGCTAGGTTGCACCACTGTACCACTCTTGCTATAAATTATTCTCCTTGGAAAATGTTCTGGTGTTCGAATGGGGAATCCATAATGGGTTGATGAAATAGTGTTCCCTCAAAGTAAACAAGAGAATGTGGTTTTGGAGGAAGTGCATATGTCTTGATCTCAAGATATACGAAAGACTGGAGCATACTATAATCAAGGAAGGGAAGGAAAAAGAAGAGCAACTAGAAAAAAGTTAGCCATGGGTAGTTGGGAGTGATTTAAAAAGCCTAAGTGGATGTCAAGTCCTAAGCTCTACATCTAGCTAGACCATGCTACACACATCGGTCACTATTGTCACATGGCCTACGGACGCCGTCAGTGTCGGGCCCATTAGCACACTATTCTCGCATGGTTGCGACATCGTGCTGCACTCGCTGTCCTCATGTACTGTGCGTTTCCCCTCCTATTGGCTCTCGATCCCAAGCCCTCGTCCCCATACCAGACCCCCTTCCCCTCTCCTTTTCTTCTCTTAGGAACATGACCACCCACACACCTCCCTCGTCGAGCGAACCCCCTCTCCTCTCCTTTACTCCTCCCTCCACTCAAGCTCTCGCAAGGAGCGCCCCATGGACAACTTTATTCCCCACATTGTGATCATCAGTGTTCCCTTCCATGCCGTCTCCACTTCCGGTGCACTGCACCCCCACTGCCATTTGCCACTATAAGATGCCCTTGGCCTTTGCTCTCCTTCTTCATCCCCATCCACCTCGCATTCGAAGCAGAGCTACGAGATCCAGTCAGTCATTCCGAAGAACTAGGTTCATCAGTCAGAGGTGATTGTGTAATCCAAGAAGAAGAAGGGATATGGTTTTCAAAGAAATTCAATTCCCCTTTGGTTAGTTTAGTCTCAGGGTTCATGATGTTTGAGTTCTTAGTTTCCTATTTCTGGATCTGTTGGACATACGCCATGTTTTGGATAATCATTTTCTTGTTGTATTTCTCCATTGCCCTCGACTATCCTGACTTTTGGATTAAGCCTTGGTTGTACTAGGTTTCTCTTAACTAGGTATCCCTAAATCCTCATGTGGTTTAGTGATCGACGTTGTGTAATCTTCCGTGTAATTTTGGATCTATGAAATGTAATCGTGTTTCCCCTCCTCTAATTCTTGCTCCGAATCTCAGGACAAGATTCTTTTTAAGGGGGGTTGGTTGTAACACCTCAGGTGTTACTGAGCTCACTTAGCTCTGAGGTTAAGGCCTCGAAGGGTTTAGCAAAGCAAGGTTTTCGGGCTAACAAGTTAAAACACATATGATAGGAAAAATAAATTCTGCAAATAAAAACAAAATACGACTTGGTATAGAGCTTAGGTAGAAATGATGAGGAAATGGGGTAGATAACCTTTTGTAACTTTAGATGGTTGATATAAAAAATGTGTGTTGAATGAGAAGCTATTACACCACTCATGAATATCAAGTAGGGTTTAAAGCTAATTTTTATTGGACAAAAATACTATGAAACTTATACGTGGCACTAAAATAAAGTTCAGAGTAGGAACCTTGTAGATAGCAATGAAATACTCACATGGTGGGAAAATGGCATTGCTAGCTAACATTTCTACTAGCATATAAATGCAACTTGGAAATCAAGTTTAGTCAAGACTTGAGAGATTTTCAAGTTTGAAAATAGTGCGACAATGCTATGTTTGCCAATTAATTCTGCGCAATTTAACTAGACAGTGGTGCCATGTTTCAGCTCTTGTTGGTAGCTCAATGCGCCCTCCTTAGCATGGTGTAGGTAGTTAGGTTACGAACTCGATGGTTTAGTTTATAGGGATGCTTTAAAATTCATGCACGACATCCCCTTGGGTTGGCTAGTCCTGTGTGTGTGGTCACCGTACTTGGGTGAGTGGTGTTGTGTGGGGGTGCTCGTGCCGTCGCCTGTGCACACCATGTGTGACCCTACCGGTGGCAGTCTCGTTGTCGTCGTGCTATGCATTGGGCCGAGTCGGTCGCAACCATCTCGTGTCGGGCCATGCCTTGGCCTCGGGTGCATGCGCGCACTATGCCATTGCTATGGCTGCGTCGTGGGCCAGTCTCGGCTACTGCCGATCGTGTGAACGGGTTGGGCAGGCTACAACCGTGTTTTCGCAAGGCCATGCTTGGCTGCGGGACCATGGTGGCGTGGTCATCGTGCGTGCATTGCCAATTAGGAGGCACCCACTGCACCACGCAATTCAGCTGCCCACCTAAGCGCTCCTACCCTGCTGTCTCATCACTCTACCGCTTGTCACAGACTCGCTGCACTCCTGCAGCATCGTTGCAATGGCCCTACATGACCACTGTGTTACTATTGACGGTCCGCGTCTCACCATGAGTCGAGCTGTCCGATCTCGGTGTCCCACAGCAACGTCCCTCTGAACCTCACTGAGCGGATGCTCCCGTTCATTTAACATAGCCTTGGTTGAGGTTGTTCGGACCCTGTAGCCACTGCTCTATCTGTCTTGCCGCCACCAGAGCCATGTGGCTTTGCAACTTCATGAGTGATCATGGTTTCTCCCTTGATTCAGTACTCCTACAGCTTGATAGAGCATCCAGCTAGCTAACCCAATCGCACCTAGGCATTGATGAGCTTGGGCGGTGGCCAATTTGGCGTTTTAGTCACTGCCGGCTATGGGCACCGCCACAGCCAAGGGGTTTAGGGTAAGTCCCACTCCATGGGGAATGGATCAAATTGATGGTGTTTTCTGGGCTAGTGTTGATCCCCTCTATTTGGTGCTCACTTCTATTTGGCCAGGGTGTGCGTCCTTGACGTGCTGACGCTCCGATGTCAGCCTCAGAGCGCCATCGCACGATGCGGGCATACATGGCTAGGGTTCCTCGATGGCCCTCCTCCTCAACAGATTGCGCAGCTAGTTTCATGGTAATCCCCTTCTACTTCCCCATAGGCTCCATCATTTTGCTAGCTCTTAGTTTTGTCAAAACAGGCACACCACTGTGGAGGTTACTCTGTCAGCGTGGACAGCGCGTAGAAGTCATCATTTAGCTTCTGGTCACCGCTTAGGGTCCCAGCGCTGGCTTTGTGATGCTTATCGGCCCAGTGGGTGCATCGATGTGGCTTGCGATGGGCTGGCATGGCCGGGCTGTGTCAGTCCGGAGCCACGCCACCATGCTCGGAGGTGTCGGGGACCAGCTCAATGTGAAGATAGGTTTGTTGGGGGTGCTCATTGCATAGAGTTTCTCTTTTGCATAGTATGCTGTGGTGTGGCGTAATATCCAGTCAGGCCAGTGGTATTTTGCTAAAACATGGGCTGCGTGCGTGGGTTCCCCTGTCTTGGGCCGCGGGCCAAATTGCTGTCATGCTCCATTTCTTTTTCTAAAGGGGTTTTCCAAATTAGTTTCTAAGGTGAAATTGTAAATTGAAGATAAATTTGTGTAGATGTCTAAAAATTGTGAAACCAATTTTGTTAGGTTCCTAAAATCATGACCTATCTGCTAATGTATTTTGTTCACTTATTTTCATAGAATTTTCAAGATTAGACTAATTAATTTGAAGCACTTAAAATGGGTAAAACATGAACTTATAGGAATTATTGTGATGAATTGGTAGTAGTACTGGCCCTGAAATTTTTATAGTAGATTCCTAACAATATTAGGTTCTCACTGTAATTTTTGTAGCTCCATAGGAATTAGTTTGTTCAAGTAACTAAATGAGCCCTAGTATGAAAATATATAGTTAATCAGTCAAATGTCCAAAATAATTGGGGGTTTGTAGAACGAAAAACATTTTCTAGAACAAGCCTTACATGGCGACGTGGATACAGTAGACTAGTACAGTTAGTCATTAAGCTAGGTCCTTAGCTCGAGGAGCATAATCATATTATAGAGTTGCAGTTACCATTGATTAATTGTGTCTCTGCGTTGCATCCACAGTATATCATAATAGGAACAACGATGGATCGTGGAGATGACTAAAGTAGCAGAAAAGATGGTGCCTGATGATCGTGTCACCACGATGGAATGCTAACTTTTGGTTATATCTTACCCAAGCAAGCCCTAGTGCATAACCCCTATTATTCTGCACTTTATCTTATGCTTGTGCATTAAGTTTTAAGGAGTTGAATGAAAACCACTTGCATATATATATATCATTATCCTATGAGTCCTACTAGTATGATAGGATTATGTAGATTGCTATGCTATAGGACTCCGATAGAAGTCAAGTGATCACCTGTCACTCGCTGAGAGATAGAAAAGATATTATTGATGTTACTATATTACTATCACATGGAATATATATGAATGACAATTGGAGACTAGGTAGAATGGTACTTTGGATCTAGACTTGGTTTGGCAGTCAAGCGAGGCTCGGATTGCATTTGTTCCGCTTGTGTCGGTTACGGACCGGCCGTTGCATTGGATTCTAGTCAGGTCACAGACTTATTATCCTGAGCATATACTTGTTTATGGGAACAGGGAAGGCTTGTTGCTCTCTTGTCGTGGGTTCTAGCCCTTTTTTGGACTGACTGATTGGAGGCAGAGATGGTGGAGGTCCAAGCACCACACTGAGTCCGAGACTCAGGTGTGGGGCTTGGAGTCCAAGTTTGGATGGGGACCTAGACCCCTTGATAGGAGAGTGATGGGTTGGTCCTGCTTGTGCCTAGGGTACAAGCAGGATGTGTGTTTCGGGGTACCCAGCTGGGCACATGGATTCATGAATTACCGGGTAATCCGGTACGACTTGTCTACAATCTAGCACCGAAGTTAGAACTAGAATATGAAAGATGGTAAAATGGTTCTGATTGCTTACCACCAGCTTGAAAGTAGCACAAGTGCTTAAATAGAATGGTTAGTTAATGAACTAATGATGACTGCTAATGAAATTGAATATAAGGACACACACATAGTAATGCTTCCTGCAGATGCAATAA
Source organism: Miscanthus floridulus (assembly GCF_019320115.1). Classification (NCBI taxonomy): domain Eukaryota; kingdom Viridiplantae; phylum Streptophyta; class Magnoliopsida; order Poales; family Poaceae; genus Miscanthus; species Miscanthus floridulus. The sequence continues at coordinate 68,869,499 of NC_089589.1, forward strand.
AACCACTGGCCAGATAGCCTTGCTTATCCTTGGAGTCTTTTCTTTCCTCCTGACGGGTAAGTCTTGCGGAGTACAATTTAGTACTCAGGGTTTGTTCTACCCTGTTGCAGGTGATAGGGACATGTGGAGCTGACACTTGTGTGTGGAAACCTCCTGGTGGGCTCAGTGAGGATTTCCTTAATGTTGTAGGCATAGAGTATATTTGAAACTTCCACCCAAAATGTTTTACAATGGAAAAACTTATAACCTTGTTATGATGTATATAATGGATCATCATGTTAATGTTTAACTTGTCACTAAATGGTTTTATTTCCACTGAAAACTCTGACAACATGGTTATATTCCACTGTTATAAACAATAGATATTATACTCGGATGTTGCATGAAAGGTGAAGTCAGAAATGGCTAAAATGTTGTAAGCTTTATTCTCCCATTTATGACCCCAGTTGAAAAATATGGATTTTCAGGTTCTCCCGTGGGGTGTGCTCGACTAGAACTGTCTGATATAGCTCCCTTTCGAGGTGCTTAGTGTCTAGTGGAAGACGAGCGCCTCTGAAAGCATGTTATTTTAGGCGGTTCTGCCACAGCTAGCTATATATAGCCAACCATGATTAGTTATCAGCCTATACCATGTAGGTGATAGGTAATCACCCAACTTCTACCGACTAAGCATGGCTAAGCATATATTTGATCCTAAACCTACATAGGATTCAACATATATATATATCTAGACAAGGAAGATATATACAACAGGTGGTTCCAATCAACTCCTAGTACTTAATGCATCAACATAAAAAGACTCAAGTTGATAGTTTGAAAACATAGGAGGCTTAGAATGCTTCGGGGCTTGCCTTTCACAAAGGTTGAGGGCTGATGATCTAGACACTTGGACAACTGTTCACCGTCGGACTTGCCTTCTCCTAGGGCATCCTGTTGCTGCACGTCCTAATGCTCTTCCTGGGGATCGGCCTCGTACTCGAACACGGTGATTTCTTCCGTCGCACCTATTGCATGCACATGCAAAAAGTGAGAATCATGATTGCATAAGAAGGGTCATGGATGACATGACATGATAATGTGCATGGTTAAATGATGACTATCATATTAGGTCATTAGGATGATAACAAAGTTGAATTCTTATTTACTGAGTAGGTGCATATTTCTTCTCTAGAAATTTCAAGAATCCACACTAAGTCCATTTCTGGACCACAACACAACAGCTACAAGTTTAGATCATAACTGGAGTTCTACTCAACAAAATGCTATGATCTTAGACTTTCTAGAAAGATTATAAAATTTCCTACAACTTTCATTTAATCACCAAAAGGTGATTCAACCTCTATCCTAGTGAAACAAGACAATTTCCTAGATCTATTCAGAAATTCCAGAGAGTAAGCATTTCGGGAGACCAACTTGTAACAAATATAACTCCTAAACTATATGGCCTATTGCCCTGAAATTTTGACACAAGCTAAATAAACAAATTCCCTACAACTTTGTTACTAACCATTTTTATAGCAAACTCCATTTTGCCTATGCAAAACACCTAGCAACAGAATCTTTTCAAAATAACTTCTATAATTGAATTTTAGAGCAATAATATTTTCACTGCATACAACCAATCAAAATTTGGCACAACCAATGGTACCAACAGTTCATAGGCATCATACACACTCTAGAAAACATGAGGGTCAAACCCACATAAATTATTTACATGCCTTTATTAATTTATTAGGACACTAAGGTGAAATAAGGAAAATATAACAAAAGTGCACAATAAATTCTGAGAAATTACAGTAACCTAAATGTGACCCCAAAAGTCTACTGCACAAATATCATGCCATTTGGATAAATATAGTCATCTCAACAAAAATGATAAGTTGCATAGGCTTATTTTAGCAAAAATAGTTTAGCCTAGTGAAAAGTGTCAAACAACAGATTTCATATTTTTCTTAGCTTCCCTAAAACCCATTAACACTGTACAAAAAATTGCATGGCCATATATTACTTATTTTTATCCTTATGAATTTCCTCAGAAAACACCATTTATTAAAAGATGAAAAGAAAGACCCTACTCCAATCAAGTTTACTACAAGTTCAACATTTTTCCTAACTAGAGCAAGTCAACACAAGATCAGGAAAATTAGAATTACATTTTTCTCATATTCCTAACTCTAGTTATGCATTTTACAAGATTGAAAACAATTTAAAAGCATTTATATAGCTCCATTTAATTCTCCTAGAAAACATCCCAAACAGTAGGTTTCATATTTTTATCAAATAGTACACTTCATGATGAATCCAACAAAATTTGGTTCACCCAAAATGGACATCACAACTCTACTTATGAATTTTTGAAACATGCATTCAAATCTGTGAAAATAATAAGAAATCAAAGACCACATAGAGACTGATAGATGGGGCCCACTGGTCAATAGGACCCGCTGGTCAATAGGACCCACTCGTCAGCCAGGGTAGGGGAGGTGCTCCAGCTAGCCTTATCTCACTAGCAACGAGGGTGACATCAACATGTTCCCCTCAACAAAGCTGCATCGATTGGTGGTGAAGACGAGACATAGGGTTCATCGGAGATGGCTCACCGGTGATAATGGCAGATGGCGGAGGTAGCGCAACGATACGCCGATGTTCTCCGGCCATCACATGCTCTGGTGAGGTGCGCTATGGCTTCACAGAATCAAAACGAAGCTATCTAGGGTAGGTTAGGGTTCTGGTGAGGCGGCGGTGAGCTCTGCTCACGTGCATGGCTGTGCGGCGGTGATGGCACGGCGGTGCGTGGTAGTGTTCCGGTGCTGTTAGGGTGGTAGCATCTAAATGGTCACCGGTGTGAGTTCCTATGACCTATAGAGGTGACAAGATGAGTGAGAGAAGGAATGAAAAGGCTCGAGCTTGCATTGGCCATGACGAGCATGGAGCTTGGCGGTGCTCCGGCGAGATCATTGGTGCAGGAAATGGCAAATGCGCCCATACCTAGACTCGAAGTGCTTTGGCAAAGGGGTGGTGATTGAAGCGCAAAACAAGGCAGAGTTGTTGGCACGCTCAATTGAAAAATGGTGCGGCGACGATGGCGCTATGCGGTGGCAAAGCTGGCGGTGGCAATGGTAAGCTCAGTGTTGCCTTTGTAGGTGCGAGAGCGGGCGAGGTTGAGGAAATCAATGAGAGAGAGCAGACGAGCGCATCGTGGCGATGTTGACGCCCTCCCCGGCTAGACTAGTGGGGCCCGTGCCAGCGTTCGGCCACCAGATGGTGAGCGTGGCCCAATGACGGTTGGCCACCACCAGCCTATTCTGAATCGTCTTATGTCGTTTCAAATCCACTAAAACCACCCCCTTCCTCACTCTTTATCTCTCAAACCAGCATGATTCAGCGAAAACTATAACAATCAAAGTTGTAGAGCTTCATGAGTACTCCAACTTTTGTTAAATGAGTTTAGTCTGGATAGGCCTAGTTTACAAACTATAGCACTTCAATCACGGTACATTGAAACTATAAATCACTCCCAGACTTAGAAAATTTTCAAAGTAAAAAACAATAATTCTTTTGCTACTTGTGAGCTATTTTGAGCATGCTATGCACCAAATTAGGTCTTGACCCAAAAATAAAAGTTGTTACCCTAGTCAAGTACTACAACTTTATTTAAGGGTGCACTAACCATGCAAAGTCTCTAGGGTAAAGTTCAACTTAGGTCAAACATGCAACTTAAAAATGATAGCTTACACTATAATCATTTCAAAGTTGTTCCAAATTGGTCCAAGTCATGAATACCAAAGTTGTTCCATGTGGCATTGTAAACATGTTAAAGGTACTCCTAGGGTCCCACAAGCATTTCACACATTGATCACATGTAAACCATAGCCTAGGTACAAATTTAAGAGGCATCACATGTGATATAAGCAATGATATTGAAGATAGATTTTGACACTGCTCATGCTCATGAATGCTTAATAATGCTCATGCTTGTGCAATGCCAATGCCAAATGCATGCTTAACACTAGGGTGTTACACTAACTCAATTGTTTCTTTAGGAAACTCATCGTAAATGCTAGTGTAACGGGTGTTTTCAAGGATTTTCTCAATAATGGTTTTCCCCTCACTGATGGAGTTGTGTGTGAATGAGCCTCCAGGAAGATAGGTCAAGTTGGAGAGCAAGCTTCCTTGCTAAGACCAAGATGGAAGTGGTAAAGAAGAACATGGTCAGGCAAGGAAAGGTTTGGACCGGTATTGATAAGGCTCAAGAACATAGCCCAAGCTGCTCCTAGATTTTCCTTCTCCTTTTGTTGAAATGTAAGAAGTTCTATTCTAAGGGAGGCAATTCGAGAAAGAGGGAAGAAAGCAAGACAAAATTTGTCTCGAAGTTCATCCCAGTTTCCATATACACCTCCGACGGTATGAGCGTACCATTATTTTGCTCTGCCCAAAAGGGAGAACGAAAATAATTTCCATTTAATGCTCTCCTTGTGTCATGCCAGAAAAAATTAGACAAGAACACAAGTGCTCAAATTCCTGAAGGTGGGTGTAAGGATTTTTGCCTTCTCGCCTAGAGAAGGATTGCTCCTGAACCATGGCTATGAAAGCAGCGTGAAGCTCATAGCCATTTGTAAGAATGGGATGTCATGATGGTGGAGGCTCCAACAATTCACCCTTTAGAGTGGAGAATTTATAGATAGGAGTGGAATCCATGTGGTAGGGATGGTAGTGGTAGTGGTGGTGAGGTGCATATGATGGTGGGGAAAAAAGAAAAAGGATACATGGATGAACTTGGTTCGATTCTAGAACAGCTACCTATCCCCGGCAATAGCACCATAAAGCTTGTTGGTACTAGTTAATGCAAACAGATAAATCCGCAAACACACGAATACCGTTGTAGCTTTAACCCAAAGTATTCCTAGGTATCGATTTCCATGAGGAACGAGAAGTGAACTAGATAAAATCAAGGTCACCCAAGGAAGAAGTGTTTTTGTGGGTAGAGAGGGGTTTTCTAAGGTTTTCCCAAGATAACTAGATAACCAAGGTTCAAGCTTAATTACTAAACTCACTTACTTCGGAGCAACAGTACCTTTCCGATCCTCGAAAAGACTGGGAAGGGGTGATCGGGGTTAGGCCTGCCAAAAAGCTCTACGAAAACACCAACACAAACATGGTAGATTACAAAGGCCTAGTCAGAGTTGTCACCTTTAGGGGCTACCACAACTATCCGTGGGATTGGGCACAAACTTAGGTAAACACTAGCCTAGACACCACGTCTACACTAATGATTACTACTCTAATCCAAATTCTTATACTAGAGCACCTAGTCGAGCGGAGTTCCCATAAGTAAGCAAAGCAAGCAACTAAACTTAGTTAAGTAGTATGCTTGAAAATACCAAAAGAAAACTTGGATTTTACTCAAGTTGAGTCGGCTCTTTAGAGGTACAAAGTTGAGGAGGACCCAACAAACCTGGCTCCTCCTTCGCTCTATTCCTCTCCTCTCATCCTCCTTTTCTCTATTACAACTAGGTGTGAAGCACCTAGAGGGACACTACTACAAAATATGTGAAGATGAAGCACTAGGTAGGTGTGTGTTGTAGAGGGGGTGCCCCTCTATTTACACAAGGAGCAAGGGTGGTGATATGGCTATTCCTTGGAGTGAAGTCCCTATCTCCACCGCCTTTGCATGCTCCCATGTCACCGCCTATCGAAGGGGTGGCTGAGAGGCACTGGTGGGGGGTCGGGTGACCCTAGGGGTCAACCACCCCTAGGACCAAACCCCAAAGGCTGATGGGCTATGGGTTGGACATGGTTTGCTCCTCGGTGGGTTATTCATCCGAATGAGTTGAGTTCATGGGTGTCTTTATTGTTTGTTTGCGCAAATTCAGCGTCAGAAAGTGCCTTTTGGTGAGATTTTCCAAGAATTTGTGTTTATGTCCTGCAAAATAAATGAGAGCACCAAAACTCATGGAACTTGTTAGATAAAATAATATTTTGTTATGATGTAGCCTAAAATGTTGTCATTTTAATACACTTTGGTGGGCAAAATATTGAGTTAAGGACTACCAACATCCATGATGAAGGAAGCAGTGTCTTTTTAGAAAGTTTTGAAGGAACTTCACTTGTTCCGTCATAGGTTTATGTGTAAACTGACCTCTGGCAGTCACGTCTAGGCATAGGTTAGCATCTTTGTCAAGACTCGAACAAAAGAGATGCAACAATACGCCATTAGGTAAAGACAAATCTGGGCTAGCATAAATTAACTTTGAAAACCTAGGCCCAAGCTACACCTATAGACTCCTTCTTGTACTGCTCAAAGTTGAGGATTTCCCTTGGTAGAGAGCTGATATAGGACATGGGGAAAAATGCAAGACAAAACTTATCTTTAAGTTCATCCTAGTCCCCATTCAGTACATTCTACGACAAATGTGTACCATTGTTTGGCCTTCCCTAAGAGAGAAAGGAAACAATTTTGACCTTAGAGTTTCTTGTGCCATGCCTAAGATGCTCAGGCATGAACACATCTCCTTGAACTCGTACAAGTGTTGGTAAGGGTTTTCATCATCATGCCCTAAGAAGCATTGTGCTCGAAACATGGCTTTTAAGCCAGGGTGGAGTTCACTGCCAAATAAATGGTCTGGCTTTGAAAGTGGTGTTGGGTATCAATATTAGGGATACCCAAAGAAGGGATCTAAGGACCATGGATGACAACTCGCCTAGATAATCAAGAACATATTTTAGTCTCGATCGATCCCGTAGGGACTGGTTTCCACCTTGCCTAGACCTCTTAGGCATGGGCCTTATGTCGCCTAACCCTGAGGGTACGGCAGTCGTCTCACCCAACCCTAAGGGCATAGGATACATCTTGCCTGACCCCTCGAGCGAGGACTCCATCTCGCCTAGCCCCTCAGGCGAGGGCTCCACCTCCCTCGGCTGGGGTTCGTACCACCCCCAATCTACTACTGGTCCAAGCATGTGGGCCTAGGGTCAATCCTCTGACACCAGAAGGGGCGCGACCATGCCTTGACATGACCCATGGCATGACAGGCCATGCCCATGGTTTGCATCACCAATAGTGATGGGTGCATGGGTGTTGTGCTACCTAATCCCTATATGGTGGCTGACAAGCACAGTCGGTTCACTACGTTGTCCGCTAGGACAGGGATGGAATGCCATGACCAGCTAATGATGTTAAGGCATAGCACCAGTGGTGAATAGGAGGCTGAGGTGGAGCCATCCCCATCACCATCTATAGCATTGGTGGGACCCACATGAAGGAGAAGGACACGACGGTCCTAGAGGGCTTCTTCTCCTTGATTTTCTCCCTCTTTCTCTCTCTTCTCTTTTTCTGATGTAACCTGCATCTTCCCCTTCATCTATCAAAGGGGGAACACAATGCAACACAAAGGGGAACACAATGCAACACAATGGGGGTGCAAGCACATGGTTGAGTAGCTGAACCAACTCTCTACACTTTTCTATCCTTCCACCAGAGACCTAGGATCCGCTCCCTCTCTCACCCATCTGTAACCCCTACTACAGACAGTGCCAATAACACGAGCAGCAGCAGACTGGACATAGGGATGTTCTACCTAAACCAGTATAATCCTTGTATCCTCCGAGCACACCATCTAGTCCTAGATACGCAAACTAGAAATTTACTACCCGATGATCTGAAACATCGACAGTTGGCAGTGCCTAGGTCAGGGGGTTTTTGCAGCATCTCGACATCCACATTAGGCCTTGGATGGCTAGTCACCTCATCAGCTAAGTCTCGGGTGCGCATGTGCACTTTAGGAACTTGGACTTAATCATCATGACGAAGGGAGAGTTGGCTCCACTCCACCGGACTCGATGTGATTCATCGAGGTGCTTGAGGAGCTGCAATTGCATGCACTAGAGGCCCATGTCCCTAGGAGCGACTGGCTCCTCGACTTTGACTATGGGAGGCTAGAGCAGCCAACTCGACATCTTCCTAGGACCCCAACCATCCCGAGAGGAGCTACGCTGCCTTACTTGCTCCTTTGCCAACGCCATGATGCAACTCATCAGAGGGGACCCGCTCTCCCTAGAACACCTCACCTAGGGCACCCCAACAGCATTCCTGTTCGGTTTGCGCAATGCTGTAGGGACCATTGATCACCTCATGCCACAGTGCATGCACCATCCCCTACGAACAACGAATTCATGGGGATGACCGAATATGCCATGGAATCTTTCCACGACCTTCTTGTGGGAGATTCAGAGTTGCTCTCTGGCTCAGACTCCAGCAGGGGGAGCCATCACCCCTTGCGAGAATGTTTAATAGCAGGTACCCCTAAGAGACACATCGAAAGCATCCACGAGGAAGGGGATATCCCACCAAATGACCTTGATGACGAGGTCGAGGAAGATGTAGGGGCCCTTCCTCACATGCGGGTGGAACAACTAAGTGCGCGGCACCAGGAGCTCAAGGATGCATAACTCCAACTTGAGCAGGAGCGCACAAAGCTCGAGCGAGAGATCGAGCACCATGGAGATGATGGATGAGTGCATGCCATGGCTCGCGACATGAACTGAAGGATCATCAAAGATGACGGAGCCCTCCCACACTTCACCCCGGGCAAGCTAGAACATCATCGCCATGGTAGCCTTAATCTAAGGGCTCTCGAAGCCCATGACACCTGAGGATCATTGGCCCATCGTGAGATCCACACGCTGCTCGAGCGCACAGCGGTGCAGCAGGCGAAGAGCTCACAGTCTCGGTGATGCGAGCTCGACACCAGACTAGAGGCCAGGACACCTTAGCGCTAACCCCAGGCAACACTAATCCCTCTCATGGCAGCAACTCCTTTGGGATGGGCCCCCAAGTAGTAGAGTGGACGGTTGACATAGACAAGGAAGCCTATCCCACTATTGCACCCTACAAGGTTGCACCGGGCGCAGCCTCCTCTGTTGTAACACCTCGGGTGTTAGCCTTGCATAACTTGACTTGCATAACAAGAGCATGAGCATCAAGCATTCATAAATCATCATTTGCAATTGAAACATTTGATCGAAACATATGAAACATTGCTTGTTATTTCATGTTTCTTAGAACATATGCATATGATCATGTACAAATGAATGCATGTGGGTAGTGCTAGTCACTACAACACCCTAGCTACACTTAGGTTAACAAAAGGAATCTTGTTCATGAAGGCCACATTTCTTGATCAAAGCATTTAAGTGTTATTTCATGTGTTAAACTAAATAGCTATATGAGTGAAACAAGTAGATACTGTTAATGGCATAGTCGATGCTTTGTAGAAGTAGTTAAGTAGTAAGCAAGAAGAGATATGCACCTACTCAAACAACGTGATGCACTTGTTAACATATATGCATTCGTAATACTCATACCATACTCATGCATCTAGGATCGGAGGAAGAGATCACGTTGCTGGAATTCGAAGAAGCCGAGGAAGGGAACCCGCAGGAGAATCCGCAAGTCCCCGCTCCCGAAGGCGTGGAGCAGAACCCTGAAGAGCTTCCGGAGTGCCCTGACCATCGTCCTGCTTCCTTTCTGCGAGGCAAGCCCCGGAGCATTATAAGTCTCCCAGTAATTTACAAATGTTTACTTACGTATTTATGATTGATGCATTAGGTTATAAGAGTTGAATGAAACCACTTGATGCATGTACATTCCTTGTCCAGAAATTACACCTTTAACTGGTATAGGTCCAGGATCGAATTTATGCTTAGCCATGCTTAGACCGGTAGAAGTCGGGTGATGTCCTGTCACCTGCGAGATATAGGTGGATACCGGAGCACGGTTGGCTATATCTGCTATCGTGGAACAGAACCATGTGGTAAAAGTAAATTGAGACCGGACGGGAGGTCGATAAGGAGACAACAAGGCATGGAGGTCTTGGGTGTGGACTTATCCCCGTCTGTGTCGATCAAGGACCATACCGTTGTTGGAACTTCTGACAAGATTGAACGCATGCCTCTCACTTAGCTGGCCGGATAACTCGTTCCGACCGCGAAGCCGAGTAATTCAACTCAGGCCGGGAATCGTTCTGTTGTGCGCTCCTTCCGGGGAACGATCAGACTGAGCCCAAGGGCAGGCTTGGCCTGAGCATCCTGGCATCTGGTGTTCCAGATTGTGCGGCGCAGTACGAACCCGCGAAATGTGTACCTGAGTTGTACCAAAGGTGACCTAAGACTATCGTGGCTGGTAGATCTGGGTTTGTGTTAGGAATAAATTCCCAGCTGGTTGAAATCGATTCGAATCGCCGTCTCTCCCGGATAGTGAGAAACTTGGCTAGCTCCAACATCGTAGTAACTGTGTTATGAAACATGATGGTTCAAATGAATATGGAATTACAATACTTGCTATGGTTACTATTGTATGATTCTAAATAATATACTACATGTTTGGCATAGGATAGTTGCTAACCTAGAAATGGATAGTTATAATTAACTTGATAAAAGAATCACAACTGTACAACAGTTAATTGCCTTTTTCGCAAAATGTTGTCAAGTTACGTCCACTTATACAGCCGTGCATAATCCTTGGAGTCATTTTATTTCTGGTTCATGACGGGTAAGTCTAGCTGAGTACCTTCTCGTACTCAGGGTTTATTTTCCCATTGTTGCAGATGGCACTGTGTATCATGGTTATTGCAAGAGTTGCTTCTATCCCGCTGTGGATGAGGAGTAAGCCTTGGGCAGGCTTCCTTAGTAATTCCTATCCTTGCTTTTGTGGACCGTGATCTGGTTTGGCACTGTAGTAAACTATGTTGGAAAACTTTATCTCAAACTTAATTGCTTCCGCTTTTGTTTATCAAACTTGTTTTGTAATAACTTTTATTCGTACTCTGATGATGAAACGTATCTGTGAACTTTATGTAATATGTGGCATGTATGTTGAATCCTGTACGATCTTGGTTGTTGTAAATCGTTTATCGAGACCCGTCGTGGTACTCGACGGACTACCGGGTTTATATGGGTTCAAGTATGACAGTGCGACCGCTTGCGGATTGCCATTATACTTGTATTCTTATAAATTGGTCGGTTCTGCGACAGCTGGTATCAGAGCAAGATTCAACGTTAATTGTCACAAGTGTATTTAAAACAAAAGTTTTTGTTTCCGAAAACCCTTCTTTAGCAACTAATAGTTATATAATAGGTATTTGAAATCTAAAGTGTGCCAATGATCACTTTCCTTATGCCCAAATTAAGGACTATTAGGTGGCTAATTAAGTACTAACATGGGGGTTTTTACTTCGTCGTCCATACGGCGTGCTATAGTATGGATGCCATTCACTTGAATGGTAATGTATGGATCACTGCCTCTACGCCAAGGTAAGATGAGTGTATGACCGCAAGATGTGAGCGTGCGGTCGGGAAGAGGTAGCTTTGGTACGGCTATGTATACATGCTCGCATGTGTACATGGTACGTATTTAATTGTGGGTTTAAATTATTGTTGGGTAGATTGATACGGAAGTATATGTATGGGGATACATATATGGAAGTATTTACAAGTACATTCTGCATATTCTTTATGGGTTTAGGGCTGAAATGAAATTTTTTTGCAGGTACACTAACAACGAAACGTGTAGCTCGACTAGTTACGCTATTATGAGAGAACGTATGTATGCCACCGTGTCTACCGTTAGAAACAAATTTTTCCTAAGTTTGTGAGGACGTACGGCACGAGCATGCATCATGTTAAATTACCATTCACATAACTACATTTGTTCCTCCCCTTATAAGATTCTTACTCGGTTATGTAACTCTTATCCATTATGGCATTGTCTCACCAAAGGGTACATGTTGATGGTGCAGATGGCACGCACCAAGCAGACTGCTCGCAAGTCCACCGGAGGCAGAGCTCCTAGCCGTCAGCTTGCTCCACGTACCCGTCAACGTCACACGTTCCTTGGAGAGTTTGGGATGCCTACACTCTTATGGAGAGTGCTCAGCTATGTAGGCTATCCTGATGGAATGGAACCCCGCTACTTCTGGGCGAATGAGCGGTTGGGAGAAGGTCTCTTAGTTACTGTGGAGGCCGTTGTCCGTCCCCGAGGTGACGAGTCTGAGTGGACAGGTTGGTGTTATGAGTCGACTGGCAGGACTGCTGAAGAAGCAGCTGGCAGGGCAGCCTTTGGGATCCTGAGGGATATCATGGATCGTTTTCCTCAGGAGCTGGCAGCCGCTTTGGTTGGAGTCTTTCCAAGAGGTAACCCCTCCACTGACTCTTGGCAGCAGGCAAGAGGAAGACCCTTGGAAATTGGTGCAGCAGAAGGGCAGAACAGCGATAACCCTGCAATGAGCGCCATGTTCGCAGTGATGAGAGTGTTAGATGGAGTGGAAGGTAGCCTCAGACGTGTGTCTGGTGCTCTTGGTCATGCCCGCGAGGACAGACGTCAGCTTCAGAGGGAGCACGACGCCGAGATAGAAAGGCTCACCGAAGAGATGACTCGGTTAACTCACCAACGGAATGCAGCCTGGTCCAGGGAAGATGTCCTGAGAGCTCGACAGTTTGAGTTGGGACAGCAGCTGGCCAATGCGGAAGAATACAACGATAATCTGCATGAAGAGGTTCATCTACTGCATAATCAGCTCCACCCTTATGTACCACCTGGAGCCGCAGAAATGGATCTAGAAGGGTACGAGGAAGAAGAAGAAGTGGCACCAGAAGAAGAAGTCGAACCTGGGGAAGAAGATGATTCTGCATCTGACCTCGATAGTGATCATGATGAGGATTAGATCACTTAGCGTGTAGTGGGAAGACTAATGTATCACCTTTATTTATGTAATGGACCTGTAGTTCCAAGTTGGCATTAGTAACCAGACTATCATGTAATGCAAATCGCACGTTTGGGTAAACGTTAATGCAATTTTAGTTCCTTGTCGGTCATCACGCTTTAAATTGCATGCGTTATGAGCACAAAAAGGGGTCAAATTGGCGATGTCATGTTGCGAGAATGAATTATTATGCCTCTGTTTTTATTGTGCTTTTGAGAATTTTCTCCAGTAATTTCAGTTTGGCATGATTACCTAATTCAGCTGCAATCTCTTGGCATCGACCAATAATCGCTTATTGTTGCAACTTCGCAGATGACGCGCACCCGTGCTGGAGCTAGTAGCGGTCAGGATGGCAACCAGGATGATTTGCCACCCCCACCGCCACCGTCTGCTCAGGAGTTCTTTACCCAGTTCTTGGGTAGCCAGAGGACAATGGAAGAAGCCTTGCGCCTCATCGCGCAAAACACTGCTCGTGGCCACCCACAGCAACCAGGGGCCGAGCCAAATCAGCACAGTACATTCAAGGAGTTTCTGGACACGAAGCCTCCGATCTTCAAAGTGGCTGAGGAACCACTGCAGGCCGATGAGTGGCTGAATACCATCGAGCAGAAATTTCGTCTGCTAAGGGTCACCGAGCACCTCAAAGCTGAATATGCTTCTCATCAGCTGCAAGGACCAGCAGGAATCTGGTGGACGCACTTTCTGTCGTCTCTGCCTGCTAACGCGAGAGTGACCTGGGACCAATTCAAGCTGGCTTTTAGGGGACACCATATTCCCCCGGGCCTGATGCGCATGAAAGCAGCCGAATTTATGAGGCTCACTCAGGGAACCAAGTCACTCACAGAATATATGCACGCATTCAACAACTTGTCAAGATATGCTCCCGGTTTCGTGGATACTGAAGAGAAAAAGATTGAGAGTTTCAAGCGAGGGTTGGGTACCAAACTAATGAAGACTATGGCAAATTCTCGATGTGCCACGTACAATGAGTTTATTAGTGATGCCTTGACCCAAGAAAACCACAACAACCTGCATGCAGTTGCTAAGGGTCGCAAGAGGGCATATGAGGCCAGTGCATCCGGATCTTTTCAGTCAAAAGCGCCTATCGCAGCTAGGCCACCATTTCGTCCACCTGCATCCAAGTTCAGGCCTCCACCACCGAAAGCTCAGAATAACAGGCCACAGAAACCGTTTCGTAAGGCGTTCACTATTGCCTTACCAAAAGGGAATGGTAATCAGGACAGCTCCACCGGATTCAAAAGTAATCAACCTTGTTTCAACTGCAACCAACTAGGTCATTGGTCCAAGGAGTGCCCCCACCCCAAGAGGAATGGCAACCCAAATCAGAACAATCAAAGGCAGATGAATGCCAGGGCACGTCAGGGACAAGTGCATTATACCGCTGTGGAGGGGGTGCCCGCCGGAGAAGTTGTCACGGCCAGTATGTTTCTTGTCAACAAACACCCCGCTGTTGTTTTATTTGATTCAGGAGCTTCTCATTCATTTATGAGTCAAGCATTTGCATCTAGACATGATCAAGAAATAATTGAAGTAAGTAAAGGGGGTTTTAACATAAGTTCAGCAGGGGGAACTGTTACTACCAAAAAGATAGTCAAAAATGTACTCATCTTGATACAAGGGCGGGAGTACACCACAGATTTGATAATATTGCCGGGATTGTCGATAAGTGTAATCTTAGGCATGAATTGGATGAAGTATCATGGTGCTCTTATTGACACTAGCACCCGTACTATCATGTTGAGAGAACCCACGGGAGGGAATGCTTTTCTAGTTCCACTCTCCCACGATTTCGAACCCCAACATTTAGCCTGTGCTATCCAAGCCACCACCATATGTGATATCCCAGTGGTTTGTGAGTTTCCGGATGTATTTCCAGAGGAATTACCAGGTCTACCACCGGATAGGGATGTGGAATTTAAGATCGAATTAGTGCCAGGTACCGCACCCATATCCAGAAGGCCCTATAGAATGCCACCCAATGAGTTAGCAGAACTCAAGGTTCAATTGCAAGATCTATTGGACAAAGGTCTTATCCAGCCTAGCTCATCTCCGTGGGGATGTCCAGCATTGTTTGTGAAAAAGAAGGATAAGTCACTAAGAATGTGTGTAGATTACAGACCACTCAATGCTGTGACCATCAAGAACAAATATCCGTTACCCCGCATCGACATCTTGTTCGATCAGCTAGCGAAGGCAAAAGTATTCTCCAAAATTGACTTAAGATCAGGTTACCATCAGATAAAGATCAGACCGGAGGATATACCGAAGACTGCCTTCTCTACTAGGTACGGCTTATACGAGTATTTGGTTATGTCTTTCGGACTAACAAATGCTCCAGCCTACTTTATGTACCTAATGAACTCGGTATTCATGCCCGAACTTGATAAGTTCGTGGTCGTGTTTATCGATGACATATTGATTTATTCGGAAACTGAGTCAGATCATGAAGAGCATCTGCGGATTGTCCTATCCAGACTCAGGGAACATAAGCTTTATGCCAAGTTTAGTAAATGTGAATTCTGGATGAGCAAAGTACCTTTCTTAGGTCACATTTTATCCAGAGATGGGATCTCAGTAGACCCATCAAAGGTGCAAGAGGTCATGGATTGGAAAGCCCCAACTTCGGTGCATGAAGTTCGGAGTTTCCTAGGGTTAGCAGGATACTATCGTCGGTTTATTCCAGACTTCTCAAAGATAGCTAAGCCTATGACCAGACTACTTCAGAAAGATGAGAAATACAAGTGGACACCAGAATGTGAAACAGCTTTTCACACCCTCAGAACCTTGTTGACTACAGCACCAGTGCTAGCACAACCAGACATTGAAAAGCCTTTTGATGTATTTTGTGATGCATCAGGAATAGGTTTGGGATGTGTACTTATGCAAGAAGGGAGAGTAATTGCATATGCCTCTCGGCAACTGAGAAAACATGAAGCCAACTACCCTACACATGATTTGGAACTTGCAGCCGTTGTCCATGCACTAAAGATATGGAGACATTACTTGTTGGGCAATGTATGTCATATCTATACTGACCACAAAAGCCTCAAGTATATCTTTACCCAGCCAGAACTGAACATGAGACAACGTAGATGGTTGGAATTGATTAAGGACTATAATTTGGAAGTGCATTACCATTCGGGTAAAGCAAATGTAGTAGCTGATGCACTTAGTCGGAAGTCCCATTGCAACACTATGGAAGCACTATTGGAAGATGGATTCAACTTGTTACATCCTGCCGTACTCCACAATATCACAATCAGTTGTTCGCTTGAGAGCCGAATCATAGAGCTACAGCAGACAGATGTAGGAATAAGTCACATCAAGAGAAAAATGCAAGAGCAAGAAACAAAACACTTTAGATTGGACGAAAGAGGTGTATTATGGTTTGAGGACCGGCTAGTGGTGCCGAAAGACCGTGAGCTAAGGAATCAGATTTTAGAAGAAGCTCACTCGTCCAAATTGTCTATCCACCCGGGTAGTAGTAAAATGTATCAAGATCTAAGAAATCATTTTTGGTGGACTAAGATGAAGAAAGAGATCGCAGCCTATGTTGCTAGATGTGATAACTGCAGCAGAGTGAAAGCCGTCCATATGAAAACCGCTGGATTACTTCAGCCATTGCCTATTCCAGGATGGAAATGGGAGGAGATCAGTATGGACTTTATCACAGGCCTTCCAACGACGCCCCAAGGTCACGATTCAATCTGGGTCATCGTTGATTGTCTCACAAAGTCAGCCCATTTTGTACCAGTTCACACAACATATCACGCGGGTAAATATTCTGAGTTATATGTTTCCCAGATCGTGAAGTTGCATGGAGTACCCCGGACCATAATATCGGATAGAGGACCGCAGTTCATAGCTCGTTTCTGGGAACACTTACACCAAGCTTTGGAAACCAAGCTAATCAGAAGTTCAGCTTATCATCCGCAAACTTCAGGACAGACAGAGAGAGTAAACCAAATCCTAGAAGATTTACTTAGGGCTTGTGTTATATCTTCAAAAGGGTCATGGGAGAAATGGTTACCGTTAGCTGAATTCTCCTATAACAACAGTTATCAAGCGAGTATCAAGATGGCCCCATTTGAAGCCTTGTATGGCAGAAAATGCAGAACTCCATTGAATTGGATTGAGCCCGGTGAAAGGAGATATTTTGGTATTGATTTTGTCAATGAAGCCGAAGAACAAGTACGTATCATCCAACAACACATGAAGGCAGCTCAATCAAGACAGAAGAGTTATACCGATAGACGAAGAAGACCACTAACTTTTGAAGTAGGTGACTATGTGTACTTGAGAGTATCGCCCATGAAAGGTGTGAAGAGATTTGGGATGAAAAAGAAGCTTTCACCAAGATATGTAGGGCCATACAAAATCTTGGAACGAAAAGGAAACGTTGCGTATAAGCTACAACTACCACCAGAGATGAGTGCAATCTTTGATGTGTTCCATGTGTCTCAGCTAAAGAAATGTCTTCGAGTACCAGAAGAAACTATTGCACCCACCAACGTGCAGCTCCAATCGGATTTGACTTATGAAGAAAAGCCAATTCGAGTATTAGAAGTGATGGAGAGAGTAACAAGGAGTAAGATCATTAAGTTCTATAAGGTGGTGTGGAACAATCATAGTGAACAAGATGCTACATGGGAAAGAGAAGATTATCTGCAAGAAGTTTATCCCGCCTTTTTCCAAGAATGGTAGGTCTTGCAAATCTCGGGACGAGATTTTTATAAGGGGGAGGGGCTGTAACACCTCGGGTGTTAGCCTTGCATAACTTGACTTGCATAACAAGAGCATGAGCATCAAGCATTCATAAATCATCATTTGCAATTGAAACATTTGATCGAAACATATGAAACATTGCTTGTTATTTCATGTTTCTTAGAACATATGCATATGATCATGTACAAATGAATGCATGTGGGTAGTGCTAGTCACTACAACACCCTAGCTACACTTAGGTTAACAAAAGGAATCTTGTTCATGAAGGCCACATTTCTTGATCAAAGCATTTAAGTGTTATTTCATGTGTTAAACTAAATAGCTATATGAGTGAAACAAGTAGATACTGTTAATGGCATAGTCGATGCTTTGTAGAAGTAGTTAAGTAGTAAGCAAGAAGAGATATGCACCTACTCAAACAACGTGATGCACTTGTTAACATATATGCATTCGTAATACTCATACCATACTCATGCATCTAGGATCGGAGGAAGAGATCACGTTGCTGGAATTCGAAGAAGCCGAGGAAGGGAACCCGTAGGAGAATCCGCAAGTCCCCGCTCCTGAAGGCGTGGAGCAGAACCCTGAAGAGCTTCCGGAGTGCCCTGACCATCGTTCTGCTTCCTTTCTGCGAGGCAAGCCCCGGAGCATTATAAGTCTCCCAGTAATTTACAAATGTTTACTTACGTATTTATGATTGATGCATTAGGTTATAAGAGTTGAATGAAACCACTTGATGCATGTACATTCCTTGTCCAGAAATTACACCTTTAACTGGTATAGGTCCAGGATCGAATTTATGCTTAGCCATGCTTAGACCGGTAGAAGTCGGGTGATGTCCTGTCACCTGCGAGATATAGGTGGATACCGGAGCACGGTTGGCTATATCTGCTATCGTGGAACAGAACCATGTGGTAAAAGTAAATTGAGACCGGACGGGAGGTCGATAAGGAGACAACAAGGCATGGAGGTCTTGGGTGTGGACTTATCCCCGTCTGTGTCGATCAAGGACCGTACCGTTGTTGGAACTTCTGACAAGATTGAACGCATGCCTCTCACTTAGCTGGCCGGATAACTCGTTCCGACCGCGAAGCCGAGTAATTCAACTCAGGCCGGGAATCGTTCTGTTGTGCGCTCCTTCCGGGGAACGATCAGACTGAGCCCAAGGGCAGGCTTGGCCTGAGCATCCTGGCATCTGGTGTTCCAGATTGTGCGGCGCAGTACGAACCCGCGAAATGTGTACCTGAGTTGTACCAAAGGTGACCTAAGACTATCGTGGCTGGTAGATCTGGGTTTGTGTTAGGAATAAATTCCCAGCTGGTTGAAATCGATTCGAATCGCCGTCTCTCCCGGATAGTGAGAAACTTGGCTAGCTCCAACATCATAGTAACTGTGTTATGAAACATGATGGTTCAAATGAATATGGAATTACAATACTTGCTATGGTTACTATTGTATGATTCTAAATAATATACTACATGTTTGGCATAGGATAGTTGCTAACCTAGAAATGGATAGTTATAATTAACTTGATAAAAGAATCACAACTGTACAACGGTTAATTGCCTTTTTCGCAAAATGTTGTCAAGTTACGTCCACTTATACAGCCATGCATAATCCTTGGAGTCATTTTATTTCTGGTTCATGACGGGTAAGTCTAGCTGAGTACCTTCTCGTACTCAGGGTTTATTTTCCCATTGTTGCAGATGGCACTGTGTATCATGGTTATTGCAAGAGTTGCTTCTATCCCGCTGTGGATGAGGAGTAAGCCTTGGGCAGGCTTCCTTAGTAATTCCTATCCTTGCTTTTGTGGACCGTGATCTGGTTTGGCACTGTAGTAAACTATGTTGGAAAACTTTATCTCAAACTTAATTGCTTCCGCTTTTGTTTATCAAACTTGTTTTGTAATAACTTTTATTCGTACTCTGATGATGAAACGTATCTGTGAACTTTATGTAATATGTGGCATGTATGTTGAATCCTGTACGATCTTGGTTGTTGTAAATCGTTTATCGAGACCCGTCGTGGTACTCGACGGACTACCGGGTTTATATGGGTTCAAGTATGACAGTGCGACCGCTTGCGGATTGCCATTATACTTGTATTCTTATAAATTGGTTGGTTCTGCGACATCTGTCTACCCCTCCACGGGTTAGGTCGTCTGCTCAGACGATGGCCCTAGCTATGCCATCTCCACCGACAACATTATGGATGCACCCGGCCATGCCATGTCCACCGAAGATGCCTCGGGTGTGGCCTCCCCCGTCTGTCCCGATGCAGACGTGCTCGCCTACACGGACGATGGCTCTGGCCACACTGTCCCCACCTATTATGTCATGGCCGCATCATGCTCGCCATGGGCTCCCTAGACGCACCCTCCACCGCCACCTTAGTGTAGATGTGGCCGTCGACTGTGCCTCTTTGGTGGACTCCACGGTCACCCCAGCAATGCTCCTAACGGCCTTCAGTGTGGCACTAGATGGGTCCTGGTGCACCCACTAAAGGGCCAAAGTCTTTTTTGGCGCTAGCTTTAGGAGGCTCCCACGTCCTCCAACATTGTGGAAGGCGCTACAGTCAGACCACGATGAAAAATTAATTAGAAACAAAAGGATGAAAAATTCTTAGCCTACCTTGATGCCACTAGGCGCTGATGTTTTGGGGCTGGCCCACCCGATCCTGGCTGCAACTCCTCATCATGCTGCCACTTTGAGCCCCCCTTTGCTCTTGAGGCTCGAATGAGGCAGAGCCACTTGCTCCCCTTGGCTCTAGGGGTGCCTTCAAAGGCCTGGACGAAGCAGGGCAGCTCGCTCCTACTGTCTCTAGGGTGTGTCCTCCTCTTGCTTCAAGAGATGCCATGGGAAGGGCCCCACCTATAGTGAAGGTGGGTCCTCATCCCCACTGGCCAGATCATCCCATGGGATGGGTGATCGAGAGTCATCATCCTCCTCCTCCTCCTCCTCCTTCTCCTCTTCTTCCCCTCCTCTTCCTCTTCCGATGAGCCTTGGTGCCGCTTCCCTTGCTACGGCTTCGCCCGCTCCTTTGCGCACTATTTCTTCTCCTTGTCATGCTTATCCCTCTTCCTCCACTCATCTGTAGCATGGTTTGCCACCATCATGGCCACGTGCTCTGGTAGTAGCGCAAAAGAGGCTTGAAAGCCCAAATCCACCGGTAGCTCAATAAAGCTCAGCTCTGACCACATCATAGGATGTCACGGGATTGGGAACATGGCATCGGACTCATCAATTACCTCCTTGATGCACTGTGCAATCTCGCTATTACGAAGCGGCCCCTAGGCGAGCACCGTCTCGTCGAGTTTCACAACCGGCATCATCCCAAACAATGGGAGGGAGCATGCATGGTATGCTCCAATGACATTGGCCCTGTGAAGGCCGCTGCTCCTTAGGGATGCGATGGCCTTGAGGATGTCATGCATCCTCTTCTTTTCCTTATTGGGTGGTCCCACGGCCATGTTGGTGGCGCCTCTTTGATCAAGTGCCCAGTGAAGTCTAGCAAGGGGGTGGCAAGTCATTCTTCATGTAGAACCACTAGGTGTGCCACCCCTTGTTGGATACAGATAGCTAGTAGGGCATGCACTCGGCCACCCACTGCCCCTAGAGGTGGATGAATGTGCATCCCATCAGTACCGAGATCTCCCTGCCTCTGTCCTTCATCCTATGTAGGGAGATGGCAAAGAAGTACCTCCACAACTCAAAGTGTGGCTTGATCCACATGTACCCCTCACACATCGCAATGAAGGCCACGATGTGCTATAACCCGTTGGGGTTGAGGTGTTGTAGCTCGATCCAGTGGTGGTGCAGCAGCCCCTAAAAGAACGAATGAGGGGGGATCGGAAGCCCGTGCTCATGGAAGGGCGTGAAGGAGATGATGTAACCATGGGGCGGCATTGACACCACCTCATGGTTGGAAACCAGCCACTCCATCGCATCGGTCCTCCCACGAAGAAGACCACGCTTCACAAGGCCCTCCATGCATGCGTAGGTGACGTCGGAGCGGTACCATGACTCCATGGAAAGCAAAGATGGAGGAGGAATGACTTTTTGGCAGTGGCAGAGAAGTGAGGGCTACGGATCTAGGGTGCTAGTGTTGGATTAGCAAAGGTAGTCGATCCGAACGACGGCGGTGGAAATGCAAAGAAGGCAAGATTGCAGTTTAGTGTGCTAAAACATGAAGGGGAGGCCACTATTTATAAGGCGGGGTGAGGCAAGAGGTGAACTGTCCTCCTAGATTTACGTGCCCACTGAGCCATGTCACATCGCCCCCCCCGAAGATCATGCGCACGCTACCTCTAGCCGCTCCCTCGAAGGACGCACCGGATGATCGTTCGCCTGATAGATGGGCCGATAACCGTCGTAGGTAAGGAAGGGATACGGGGCTAAAAACGCTCCTAGAGCCCATTATGGCCCATGAGTTTGAAGGTTGGCCCACCGATGGGTTCACAACCACTCTAGGGCACCTTTAGAGCAAGGGGTGGAAAAGGATGGGCCCACTAGCAGCCAATACCCAAGCGCATGAGCGCTATAGGCATCCCGGCCCATGTTTGAGTCCTGGGCAGCGCGCTGTCCATGGTTTTTCTTGAAGAAAGGCAGTGAGCCATTGGGACTAGATGAATGGATCCAAGAACTATATGTACTAGTCGTAAAGAATCTGGAGTAGGTCACTAGCTGACCCATGCTAGACCCCCACGAATGGGACATCGGGGCCCTACTCGAACCAGTCCATTAATAGCTAACTAAGCACCATGGTTTGTCCATAGAGGAAAACAAGGCATGGCTCAACCCATTCATTTTGTCAAAAATGCTTAAGGGAGAATGATTACAAGATGAGGTGACCCCTCGATCAGACCCCCACAACACGTGGGGTCTTAGGGGGAATTGGATTCATGAAGAGATCGAATGCATGGTTGCATGACGATAGCAGATTGATCAGGTCCTAAGAGGGGCTAGAATTAAGGAAAATACTCTTTGTTCCCCAAAGAAATCCCACAACTACATGCCCTCGAAAGAAGTCTGATCGCAACTAAAAGGGATCGTAACCCACCAAGGCATCCCATGGGCAGCAGAAGATTGAAGCCCTCAAAGTCCCTCCATCTAAAAAAGCCTATGAAGGAGTATCCTACTCCGGGCTACTATCGAGTATCAGTATTAGGGATACCCAAAGAAGGGATCTAAGGACTATGGACGACAACTCGCCTAGATAATCAAGGATGTATTTTAGTCTTGACCAACCCTAAAGGGATGACTCACGCCTCGCCAAACCCCTTGAGCAAGGGCCCCATGTCACCTGACCCCGAGGGTACGGGAGCCTTCTCACCTAACCCGTTGGGGGCGGGCTCTGTCTTGCCCAACCCCTTAGGCATGGGCTCCATCTCACCTAACCACTCGAGCATGGGCTCCACCTCGCCCGACATTGTTCGTACCACCCCCAACCACTATGGGTCTAAGCATGTGGGCCTGGGTCAAGCCTCTAACACCAAAAGGGGCACAAGCATGCCTTGACATGACCCGTGGCCACGATAGGCCATGCCTGGGGATCCGCATCACCAATAGTGATGGGTGCATGGGTGTTGTGCTGCCTAATCCCCATACGGCCGTTGACAAGCACATCGGTTCACCATGCCATCCACCAGGATGGGATGGAATGCCACCACCACCAGATGACATCGAGGCATAGCACCAGTGGTGAACAAGAGCTCGAGGTGGAGCTGTCCCCGTCACCATCTACAGCGTTGGCGGGACCCACATGGAGGAGAAGAAGGATGCGGCGGTCCTAGAGGGCTTCTTCTCCTTGATTTTCTCCCTCTTTCTCTCTCTCTCTTCTTCTTTTCTGATGTAACCTGCATCTTCCCCTTCTTCTATAAAAGGGGAACACAACACAACACAAAGGGGGAACACAACGCAACACAATGGGGGCACAAGCACATGATTGAGCAACTGAACAAACTCTCAGCACATTTCAATCCTTCCACTAGAGACCTAGGATCCGCTCCCTCTCTCGCCCATCTGTAACCCCTACAACAAATAGTGTCGGTAACACGAGCAGTAGCAGACTAGAAGTAGGGACGATCTGCATGAACTAGGATAATCCTTGTGTCCTCCGAGCACACCACCAGGCTTGATGCGCAAACTAGAAATTTACTAGCCGGTGATCCAAAACACCGACAAGTGGCCTAGGGAACTCCCCCTTTGAAGCACAAAGGTTAGAATTTGAAGTTGGCTTCATGATGAAAAGAATAAAAGAAACATTTTTGTTTTTATAAAAGAAAAGATATAGATACGTGGATGAACTAGGTTCGAAGAAACTAGCAACTGTTCCCTAGCAATGGCACCAAAAAGCTTGTTGGTATTTCTTAACATTTATAGAAAGAATCCACAAGCATACGGAATTACCATTGTAGCTTTCACATAGAAATATTTAGGGTATCGTATTTCCACAGGGAACGGTGGTATTTCTTCTAGCTAATTCGTCCAAGGACAACACAAGGATAGCTTATGACAGTGGAGATGGATTCCTATGGCTTTAGGGTCTAAGAATAGATAAACTCTACTCCTACTTGCTTACTTTGGGCACCAGATCACCCCTGGTCTAGTAGGTGATGCCAGCCTCTAGCTCTATGCCATACCTGAACATGGGGGATTACAATGGACAGACAGGGCTATCACCACCTGCCGCCTTCCCCTCAACCGGAGGATGTGAGGCAAACAAAGGTAGCCTCTAGCCTAGACACCATGTCTATGCTATCGACTACTACTCTAGCTTCTGTGTAGGGTTATCCGTCTTTATCAGGGCCCTCTACTAGATTATCCACCATGGGGATGGACTACGAACCCGCAAGCAAATTTGAGTACAGCTTAACTAATCAAAGACTTAATTCCATAAGAATTACAAACACTTACTAAGATACCCATTGAGGTACAATGCTCGTGTTCATCTAGGTACAAGTGGGGGAAGGTTACTAACAAGTCTGGCACTTCTTCCCTAAACTCTTCCTCACATCTCTCTCTATTACTCTGCTAGAGCCAGCTAGGGCCTAAGGCCATGGAGTGGAGATGCTCTTGCTCTTGCTTTGCTCATCTTCTCTTGTGTGTTCTTATTTCAAATAAGGAGGGAAGCTCCTTTTATAGGTGGAGATGAGGAGGGTCTTTGGAAAATGCTCATCCCCTCATGGAAGGTACCAAGCTAACCTCTAGGTATGTTGAACTTGGGTGTCACCATGTGAACTATCTTTGGAAAGGCGGTATGAACCAACCTAGCAAGGTTGGGCTCGAGGCAGGGCACCAGGGGTGCTCCCGCACCATGGGTGCGGCCGCACCCTAGGTGGGCCACCTAGAGGCCAATTTTGTTGGGCTCCTTCTTGTGATCTCCTAGACTTGGGCCATGGTGGTTTTGCGCAGAGTTGAGCTAGTTTGGTTGGATTTTGTTCTTGTTCACCACTTGTTTTGGGCCCTGATTTGCTTGGTTGTGGGCCTCCTTCCCCTTTGGCTCATGTTGGGCACTTGTATTGTTGTATTTCTTGCATACTTTAGGTATATTTCTTGTGTAATTCTGACATGTTCTTCTATAAAAGATCAAACACCAAACCTTATGGAATGTATTGGTTCTAAA
Organism: Miscanthus floridulus; assembly: GCF_019320115.1. Lineage (NCBI taxonomy): Eukaryota > Viridiplantae > Streptophyta > Magnoliopsida > Poales > Poaceae > Miscanthus > Miscanthus floridulus. The sequence goes on from NC_089589.1 coordinate 68,894,626, forward strand.
GCCCTATTTCTAGGTTTGGTGTCTATATGCTAGGATTTTATGAGAGTGTTGGTGGTTAAAAGTGTGAGTTAAGGACCACCAACAAACTCCCCCACACTTAGCCCTTTGCTCATCCTCGAGTAAAGTTAAGGACTAAGATGGGTCATTTCCTTGATATGAAATCTGCATACAAGTTATTCCAAGCTTCACTTGCACTTGTGAACTTTGAAGTGTCTACCACGTTATCTTGGGTAATTGAATAATGGGACAACATGGATTCAAACCCCCTTTCATCAATCAGTTTAGAAACTTGGGTTTTCATTTGAATTTGAAAATGTAAACATAGCTTAGATCCTCGAATGATTCTCTCGGATCACTCCTGTTTGTGTTTGGTTCCTCACCAAGGCATATCATAGTGTTGCCTTCTTTTCTTTCTAACCTTTAAAAGGCCTATATGGATCTTTGGGTAGGGAAAAGATATGAAGGCATACTTACTCTGCATATTTTGCTAAGACAAATCTCGGATCCAAGGAGAAAAGATGTCATACCCTTAGATCAAGAAGTGCAAGTGTGTGGATAAAACAATGTTAAACATATACTATACTCCTTGATATGAGTGATTCTCTCTCATAAGTTTTATTTTGAGAACATGGCTATCTCTCTCCCCTTTTTTTCTTTTTCCTTTTTTTACATGAGCCTTCATGTGCTCATCATTTTTTTCTTTTGTACTTCGACCTTCATGTGTCCAATTTTTTTTTCAATACTTTTGCACAGCACATGTCTCTTAAACCACATATTGAGAGAGAGATCACTATTTTGTAGAACATGGAGTATTTATTTCTAAGACATTTTTTGTTTTGTCTACTCCTAGTGTAGGAGCATAATTTTTTTGGTGGTTCTAAAAGGAAGCATGTTTTTGCATACTCCCAGTGTAGGAGCAACATGTGTATATGGGTGTGTCTGATCTTGATCTTGGGGGCATGAAAACTTTCTCAACAAGGGTCAACAAGACTTGACAAAACTCATTGCAAGAATAAGTAGCATAATTTTGGAGGTTTTAAGCTCAAAGCACTAGATATGGCTCTGGTAGGAATTTGCATATCATTGAGGAGCATGCTATTTGAGTTTTGATTTTGTAAAATAAATCCCAAGTTCTTCACATAATAGAGCAAGGTTGATTTCCATCCTACTATATCATGCATTCCAATTACTTAGATAACATGGAGTCCCTATCATAGTTTGTTCACAAGTTATAGGAATATTAGCGAGGAATAAACAGTATGCAAATTTTATCAAAGGATAGCATGGAGACGGAGTGTCATTTGTTTTGCATTTTTAATTTGTTCAATTTCAAATTTTCATAATGCAAGGGACTGAGGGTAGTGTTTGCACAAACCATCATTGTAGAGGAAGGAGTTTAAGGGATTCAGATGTGGTTTGACTGACCTAGAGATTCAGCCAATCCACCCTGAAGCTATTTGTCCTATCCTTCTGCATGATGATCATCGGTGGTTGCGCAACGTGTTGGTGGGAGATCTCAAATGTGCATTCGTTATGCTTGAGAGATCTTCCCCACACTTATTTTTGTACCTATTTTATTCAAATAGAAAAAACAAAAATAGAACAAACAAGGGCTCTTCCAGCTAAAACACTAGGGAGCCTAAACTTATTATCATTATTATTAAATTATTATTGTCTATTAATTTATTATGTTTATTTTTATTTGTTCACCAATCTTTTTATACTCAAGCAAGGCTAATGTAAAATTGCATTGAATCTCTAGCCTTGATTATCTCCATTTTAAATTACCACCATTGTTTATGAAAGTAATTACTCAAAGTTCATGAATCAGAATTCAACACCATGTTAAATTTTGATTAAAGAAGGCTATCTTAACCAAAGCACCATGCTTAATTTAAAAAGCGTATGGATGTATGAAATTTTAATACACCCAAACTAGAGCATACATCATAACCAAAGGAAGTATGACCTTGTATGATTAAGTCTATCTTTTTATGGAGACAAAAATGAGTAAACGAGTTGGTGAATAATGAGTGACCTTTGCAAACCTGAGTATACTTACCGGTAGCATATGTGGATGGAAGTTGTGAGACTGCTGCAGCGGTGCCTTGTATATGGTTCATCTTAGGTTATCACCAAGGTTGGGCACACACACAACTAGGATAGGAGAATGCTCTTCTCTTTCTTATTCTTTTATATATATATATATATATTCAACTTTCTCTTTTCTCTCCTCCTATCATCTATATTTTTTAGATCTCCCCCTTTTTTAGCAAGGCAGAGCTGACATCATTTTTTTAATCCAAGATGGTCTTTGATGTGAATGGAACATGTGTCAAGGCATCCTCCCCCACACTTGGACTTTTGTGTAAAGGTGAAGTGTGCCGAGTTAGGGTCTCCTTTTTTAGTGAGTTCCATCACAAAAGAACATCGACGTGTATGATTGATGCAGCTCCCATGCTTTTTTAGCACCATATGTATCTTATTCTTCTTGATCTCAACCTAAAAGGGTTAGCAACCAAGAATACCCGAAGGCGCATACTAACATGACAACATGTTCTTGCCTTTTTTTAAAAAGGAAACTTTTTTATGATAATCATATATATATATATTATTTATGATAATCTAAGGGTAGCTCCCGGTAGTGCTTGATTTATGGTCTTAAGCTCGACCATGGGAACTTTGCCCTATAGCTGTCAATGGTGGTGTAGTTCCCAGCTTCACCACCAAACATAAAGCATTATCACTCAAGCTACAAGGTTAATACCACAACACACCCTGCAATACTTATGATAAACGAAAGCATCCACAACCATCCTTTTAAAAAGTTTGCAAACGAGGATTAAGAGAAGGTTGGGGTCCTCAGTAGAACTATGTGGCACTAAGTGAAACAAACTCTAGGAGACTTCAACAGTGAGCATGAAATGCAAAAGGTTTCAAAAGTGAAACTTCCATGCTCATTTATGGAATCCCTCCTTTTGGACTCTAGAGTCGATGTTTCAAGACTGTCCATGGCACTAGGAGTTTTTATTGTGTAAGATCATAGCTGATTCTCGACCACTAGTCAAGAGTAGTGCATTTTGATGGCCAAAAGGACTAGTGTTCTGGCTTAAGTGAGGGTGGGGATGGACATTCCGTCTTACAAGAAAGCTCAAGTGAAACGAATGAGGAAATGAATTTCACCTCCTAGAACGAGTCATTTTTGGGATGATGCTCTGCCATTGGGATATCTGAGTGAGTGGCGGAAGCATTTTTCTCAAACTTCTCATCAAGGGTCCTAAGGAAAAAAACTTCTTTGGAAAGTTTGTCTAAAGGGCATCGTATGAGAAGGTCAAACTCAAGGATGGCAAAGATGTGCAAATCTATGAAAACCTCAATTTTGTCCATAATGATTGGCATGGCCCTAGCAATCCCACAACACTCGAAAAAAAGTCCATGACAAACTTTTGAAAAGTTTATTGGTCAGGACTAGCGGCATATTACACAAAAGGTTTTTTGCTAGGAATTCTTACATGATACTAGTCCTGACTATGGGGTTGTGCAGGGCTTCCATGATAGTTCCCCTTAACGAACAAGGCATGGCCATGGAAGCCATGTAAGGTGAAAGAATCTGAATTCCTTCAGAAGAACGTTTCACTTCCATTAACCATTCCTTCGATGGTTCTACCTTGGGGGAAAATTCCTCATGAGGATTGTGCAAAAAGTGCCTCAAGGTGTTGCCATAATCCTTGAATTCCATAGAGAACTCCAAAGGATGAATTAATCTTTCCTTCAGTGTTCGTGGTTCGGGTAAGTTCACATGAGTCGAACCTAATGATGGTATGGGTTTGGTTTCGACTAATGATGACCCCTCAATGCTCGACATGACTTTTGCCTAGAGGGTTCTAGTTTCCAATGTTGGTATTAGTTAACGCAAAAAAAATAAATCTGCTAAGCGCATGGATACCGTTGTAGCTTTCACCCAGAGTATTCCTATGTATCGATTTTCACGGGGAACGAGAACTGAACTAGAAAAGATCAAGGTCATCCAAGGAAGAAGTGTTTTGTGGGTAGAGAGGGGTTTTCTAAGGTTTTCCTAATGATAACTATATAACCAAAGTTCAAGCTTAATTACAAACTCACTTTCTTTGGAGCAACAGTACCTTCTGATCCTCGAAAAGACTAGGAAGGGGTGATTGGGGATCAGGCTACCAAAAAGCACTACAAAAACACCAACCCAAACATGGTGGATTACAAGGGCCTAGTCAGAGCTGTCACCTCTGGGGCTACCATAACTATCCATGGGATTGGGTGCAAACTCAGGTAAACATTGGCCTAGACACCACATCTACTCTAACGATTACTACTCTAGCCTGAATTCTTAGACTAGAGCACTCGATCGAGCGGAGTTCCCATAACTAAGCAAAGTAACAACTAAACTTAGTTAAGTAGTATGCTTGAAAATACCAAAAGAAAACTTGGATTTTACTCAAGTCGAGTTGGCTCTATAGAGGTACAAAGTTGAGGACCTAACAAACTCGGCTCCTTCACAATCAAGGCTAGATAATACGAGCATAGAGGAGACTGCTAAGGTCTTCTACTTCCAACTTCAGTATGGTTTGTATTCTATTATTCAAATCTAGGAATATTACTAGAGAAAACACAAGCAGAGTATGTTACCAATAGTAACAAAGTCCTGCTAGGCCTACTAATGGGAGGTGGACTATAGAGGATTCAATGAGGCTATAAGAGTCACCCTCGCGAGCTACCACCAATCCATAAAATAGGGTACATCCATGAGTAACCAAGTCTAAGCACCATGCTTACACTATGAATACAACTTTAACCCAGGAGCTACAAGGATTAAAGTACTCAAAAGAGAGTCACAAACCTAAAGAATAATATAAACAACATGCTTACTTGAATTAGAAGTGAATTACTAGAGAAATCTCAGAAGCAAGCTCAAGAAGAACTTGATTCCGCTAGGATACAAGCCATAGAGGGAGCACCGATAGGCCGAGACTCCTCTGAAACTCTTCCCTCTCACTCTACCTCTCTATCTCCAATACAATACTAGATCCTATCGAGGACTAATCTTCTCTTGATTGCTAACCTTGATCCTAGTGGACATATGAATTAGGGTTTATAGCTTCTCAGCTCTCAAGATCAAATGAGGCCCTCTACCCTGAGGGTACATGCAGATATATATAGGCCGGAGCATCAATCCTTGGCCCTTGGATCAAACTGACTTGAAATAACGGCTGAGATGCATCCTAGGAGGTGGTGGAGAACTGACATAACAAAGAGGATGACAGGTGGGGCCCATATGGGCCAGGCAGCCTGGCAGTGGGGTCGAGCGGCCCCACATGTCAGTGGGTCGAGCCCTGCTTCGGTGCAGAGCCTCCTAGAGTCTTCTGGAACCTTCCCACATTGATCCTGTGATGTAATTCCATGATTTACTTTGACGAATTGGTCCCCCTTGATAGTTTTCTAATTAAATCCTATTGAAAACATAGATTCACCAAAACTCATGGAATTTGTCAGTTTAAAGCCCTCAGTCTATGTTGGTGATCTATTTTAGCCATTTATGCAAGGAATATTAACGGTTTGTGATGAGTGTTAACTACCATGTACAAGCTCCCCCACACTTAGGCTTTTACTCGTCCTCGATAAAAGGGTGGATTACTCAAGACATAACTTTAGGACAAGATATCAACATAAAACCATTCCCAGCCATACATGCACTGTGGGATTCAAAGTGTCTACTATGAAACTTTGGGCGGTTGAAGAATGGAACAGCTTGAAATAGATCACCATCTTCCTTCAGTCAAGTCAATTGGAGAAACATTTTAAGATTTTTGAAAACAAAACATAGCATACCTTCTCCTTTTGTGATACTCTCAAATCACTCTATATATGTAGTATTTTTTTTTATCCTCACCAAGGCATTAATGACTTTGCCTTCTTCTAGCCTACTTTTTAAAGCTTTATGTGGAGCTCAGGTAGGGATAAATGTAAGAACATACTTGCATTGCATATATTGTAAAGTCAAAACAAGGATCCTAGGAGAAAAATGTCATACTCTTAGATCAAGATGTGCATGGGTGTGGAATATGTATATGGTGGCTAACCTAATTCTACTATGCTCCTTGAAACATATCTCTCTTATTTTTGAAACTTGGAAAACTTTTTGTAAGAAAACATGGGCTATCTTATTCATCTTCTCTTTTTTTTCATGGCGGGCATCTGAGTACCCATTGTTTTAGAAATCTTGGACACTTGTCCATTGTTCAATACCCTCTTTTTTTTACTTGAATAACTTTTGCATAGCCCATGCCTCTTTTTCTGCATTTGAAACTTTTCAAAAGAGACATTTACAAGAACATGGAGCATTTATCCTATCAAGCATATTTTTGTGTCTATTCCTAGTGTAGGAGTAGAATATATTTGGGTGGATGGAAAACATATTGTTGCATACTCCCAGTGTAGAAGCAGCAGATATATGTGGAGTGTATGTGATCTTGATCTTGAGAGCATGATGAGTTTCTCAACAAGGGTCACAAGGTTTGACCAAACTCAACACCATGACAAGTAGTATATGTAGAAGGTTTCCCTAGTCTATATATCATATATGGCTTTGGTAGGACATTATTTACCATAAAGGAGAGGTGTAGCTATTCATTTTACTTTTTGAAATAAAATTCTCCAATAACAAGACATCAAGGATCAAGTTCTCATTATTCTACTACATCTAATTCCACAACAACTTAAGTGACATGGGGTCCCTAATAACAAGTTCCCAATAGTAGCATGACTTCCAAGAAAAGTATTATGTGAGTCTATCCTTAAGTCATGACTAAAATAACCTTTCATCATGTTTTAGGTTGTTTTATCAAGTGATTTTCAATTCAGATCGAAACGGAAAGCAAAACATATGAAAATAGAGTGTATGGGCAGCAAACCTAATCGTGGACAAAGCTCAGGGTGAAGCAGCGCAGTGATGGGTTGAGCAGGCCATAGAGGAGGCCGGGCGGACGCCAACTCTAGGGTCTGCTCGAGGCCTACTTCATTGTACATGGCACTTGACTCATTACTTTTCTGAATTTTGTGATTTCCATGATTAAATTACGTCTTGTTGATTCGGTGTGTCTCCCCCACACTTGTTTCCCTATATAGCTTTCTGCACAACATGTTGAGACAAATACATATCCAAAAGAAATAGAGAGCAGATAATAATATGACTCCATTAACTTTAATAAGGCACTTTATTACACAAGCACAAACTAAGCATAAACTTTTATTTGGCTAACACAAACTTTCGACTGGTCTAATATCTGAGCTAAGCGACAAACCTAAACACACGATGACACTTAACCTAACACTTGTGCCATATCAAAATGACTACCTAATTCTCCTTCCTAGATTGGACAACGAAGTGATTTAAAGCATTTAGGTCTTCTTTTAAGCTCTTACGACGAACATGTTCTTCATCAAGCCTCTACTCTAGGGTATAAACTACATCAAAGAGGTCTTCAATCTTCTTCTCTAGAAGGGCAATGGTCATCCTTGGATGCTCAAGTGGTGATGGCGCCTTCCTCTTTCTCTCCTTTGGGGGAACAACTTTGATCTGATGTGGCAGAGCCCAAACTCCATCAATAATGGTACAAGGGGTGACCGACCGGTACTTCGCACAAGTAATATCTCCAAATTTGTTGGTCTTTAGTCTAGTTAGCACCTCATGATCCTTTGGTGAAAGATGGTTGATCTCCTTTGTCACCTTGAAAAGCTTCTAGGCATCTAGCTTTGGCTCTTGCTGGAGAGGCTTTCCTTCAAGACATAGCAGCGATGATGGTGGAGCAATTAGTGGGCGGCGAACAACTTGGGCATAGTAAGATTGATTTGAGCAAATAGGGGTAACTTCTAGAGGAACAGCGGTCAGCACTAGTGCATCGGGCTTCTTGCTAAGATCGGCTCAATAGGGGATGATCTACTTGTCGGCCATGGGAACTAGAGAGGATGAGAGTTTTGCTGCTATTGGAGGAGAAGGCTTTGATGGGATGGCAATGGAGGCAGGCAGGGGCTTGTTTCTATAGGGGTGTTCAACTTGTAGCAGGGGTCAAGATCTATCCATATGTGGTCTCATAAGGAGGAAAAATAGAATGAGTCGAAAAACTGCGGGATTACGAAGAGGAAGGATCTAGAAGACATGAGAGAGTTGACGGGATGCGAGAGGCGCTTATAGTGGGTTGGGCAGCCTTTAGGTGGGGCTAGCCGGCCCCACATGTTGGGGACTCAGGGTGATTTTTCTTGCGGTGGTTTCTAACTCCTATATAATACCAAAAAGTACATTTTTGCATTACGAAATGTTACGGAGGATGGCACTGGTGTAATTTATGGTAAATTCAGAAAATCCACCTCATCCAAATCCTCAGATGGTTTTTTAGGTTCTAGAAAGATCTTGAGATGGTAGCTATTTACCTTAAATAACATACCTTCATCATTTTGAAGTGTTACCGCTCCATGCGACGAAGTGCTTATCACCTTGAATGGCCCTTCCCATTAGCTTTGAAGTTTTCCATGCCTGAATAATTTGACCCTGGAACTAAAAAGTCATACCTTATCTCTAGGGCAAACCGCTTCTTTTGGATCCTCTTATCATGCCATCTCTTCATTCTCTCCTTGTATATTTTGGCGTTGTGATATGCTTTTTCACGCCATTCATCAACCTTAGAGAGTTGCATCTTTCTCTTGGTTCCTGCTTGCTTCAAAGTCCTTGTTCCATCGCTTGATGGCTCAGTGAGCTTTGAATTCTAGCTCTACAGGTAGATGGTAGGTCTTTCCATAGACCAATTGATATGGTGACATCCCCAATGGTGTTTTATAGGCTATTCTGTAAGGTCATAGTGCATCAGGTAGCCTATCCTTCCATGCAGTCCCCATCCCAATGACTGTCTTTTGCAGAATGTTCTTGATTTGTTTATTCTATGTTTTTGCTTGGCCACTTGTTTGAGGGTGATATGGAGTAGCAACATTGTGATGGTCCCATGTCTTGACAAGTAGTTGTGAAAGTTTTTGTTAGTGAAGTGAGTGCCTCCATCACTAATCACCATCCTTGGAACTCCGAATCTTGGAAATATTATTTCATCAAACATCTTCTTGGAGTTCTTTGCATCAACAGCTCTACATGGCATGGCTTCAACCCACTTGGAGACATAGTCAACTGCCACCAAGATGTCTTCATAGCTCTTTGACTTTGGAAATGGTCCCATGTAGTCAATTCCCCAAACATCGAATAGCTCTATCTAGAGGTTGTTGGATAGTGGCATGGCATCTTTTGAATTTATATTCCCGTGCCTCTAACACTCTCCACCTCTCCTAATGAAATCCATCATGTCTTCATACATGGTTGGCCAAAAGAATCCACTTTGCTAGATCTTCGAATGAGTGCGGAACGCCCCTTAATGTCCTCCACATGGTGATGAGTGACATCATTCAATAATCTTGATGCCTTCCTCTACCGGTACACATCTTCTGAGTAGGCCATTAGAGCAGACCCTGAAGAAGTATGGTTCATCCCATATGTGGAGATGACTTTCATAAATGAGCTTCCTTTTGCTCTCCCCTAGTGGTACATAACCTGCAACCATAAAATTGACAATACATTGCGTACTAGGGGTCAGATTTGGAGACATTGTAGAGCATGTCATCCCAGTAGAGAATCATTGATGGGCAGATCCTATGAATTCTCAAACTGCTTTCTAGACAAGTGATCAGCAACAGAATTTTCTACTCCTTTTTTATCTTTTATTTCTAAGTCAAATTCTTGGAGTAACAAAATCCATCTTATTAATCTTGGTTTAGCATCTTTCTTAGTGAGCAAGTATTTTAAAGCAGCATGATCAGCATAAACAATCACCTTAGCTCCTATTAAGTAAGATCTAAACTTATCAATAGCAAAAACAATAGCTAGGAGTTCTTTTTTAGTTGTTGCATAATTAAGTTGAGGTCCTGCCAAAGTTTTGCTAGAATAAGCAATTGCATGATGCTTTTTATCTTTAGTTTGTCCCAAAACTGCCCCCACAGCATAATCACTAGCATCACACATAATTTCAAAAGGTAGCGACCAATCATGGGGTTGAATGATTGGTGTAGAGATAAGTGTTTTCTTAAGAATATTCAAAGGGAACATCCTTAGCCAACAAATTTGTTAGTGGTCTAGCAATATGCGAAAAATCTTTTATAAAGCGGTGGTAAAAACTAGCATGACCAAGAAAACTACGAATCCCTTTGATATTTATGGGAGGAGGTAACTATTCAATTACTTCAATTTTAGCTTTGTCTACCTCGATGCCTCATTTAGACACCAAGTGTCCAAGCACTATGCCTTCTCTAACCATGAAATGACATTTTCCCAATTAAGAGTAAGTGCTTTTCTTCACATCTCTACAAAACCTTGTCAAAATTTTTAAGATAATCATCAAAACTTTTTCCATAAATAGAAAAGACAACAATGAAAACTTTCATGATTTCTTCAATCATATCAGAAAATATAGACATCATGCATCTTAGCAAAGAAGCTGGAGCATAACATAATCGAAAAGACATTCTACGATAAGCATAAGTTCCATATGGACATGTAAAGGTGGTTTTGCTTTGGTCATCTGGATGGATCGGAATCTGGTGATAACCTTAATACCCATCAAGGAAACAAAAGAAAGAGTGGTTCGCCAGTCGCTCTAACATTTCATCAGCGAAGGGCAACGAAAAATGATCTTTCTTTGTTGCCTTGTTAAGTTTTTGGTAATCTATGCACATTCGCCATCCAGTAATGGTTCTTTGGGGGATTAATTCATTCTTTTCATTTTTAGCAATAGTCATACCTCCCTTTTTAGGCACAACTTGAATAGGGCTTACCCACTCACTATGCGGCATGGGATAGATGATCCCAGCATGCAAGAGTTTCAAAACCTCTTTCTTAACAACCTCTCTCATCGCATTGTTAAGCCTACGCTAGGGCTCCCTAGAAGGTATACAATCAGGATCTATAGGGAAGCAATGGGTGCAAAGAGCAGGGCTAATTCCCTTAAGGCCTTGGAGTGAGCAGCCAAAAGCAGAACGATGCTTTTCTAAGATAGTTAGCAAGCATAGGGATTCTTTTTGAGAGAGTTTATCACTTATGATCATAGGAGAATCCTAATCATTATTGAGAAAAGCATATCTAAGACTAGAAGGTAGGGTTTAAGCTTAATGTTAGGCTTAGGTGGTTCCAGCAATTCATCTAGAGGTTTAGGGTCTATAGGATTTTTGTCTTCTTCGATGAAGAATTAGGCATCATCTTTAAGGTTGGGTTCGATCAAGTCATCAAGAGATGTAGCCTTAACCCCTTCCATTGGGTCTTCCTCGGGAATTGGCTCAGTCTTAGCATTTAGAGAATGAGTAATGGGTATAGAAAGCTTAAAGTTTTTTCCAAGTCTTATATTCAACTTCCCCATTTGTCCTTCTTGGATAAGTCTTTCAATTGGTTGTCTAGTCAATAGGTCAAACTCCATAATATCAAAGATATAGAAGCTCTAATGAACTTTAGTTCCTTTACCTAGATAGGAAGGACATAAAGAATTCCCAAACTTGGGAGAATGTGTCCTAAAAGACCTTTCAATAACTTTGTTGTTGGGGTTAATGACATGTGTTTCAATAAATCATGAGCAAAAGATGTAGACATGATATTAATAAACACAACTGGATTGTAAAGAGCATCGAAAGGAGCTTTATTAATTTGGTAATGAATAGAAATAGAAGGTGAATCTATGCGATTCACATCAGAGGAAAGCTCTGATTCTTCTAACCATTCATTACTTATAATAGACACTAGCTCTTTCGTAGTGTTTTAAGGAAAGCTTCCTCAAAAGGGTCTAAAGGTTCTTCATGCAATGATTATTTCCTAGACTTCTAGGGTCTCCTCATAGTATGGTAATTCGAGGTATTTCCATATTCATCAAAAAGTTCATCCTTGAATTTAAGCATGAAATCAAAAATTGGAGTTTCCTCCTTTTCTGGTGGTTTAGGATCTAAGATAGCTGAAGTTGGTGATGGGTTTTCTATGGATTGAGTTCAGCTATCTAGGATTCTTCCTCTAATGGCTTCTCTTCTACTTCTTCAGGGATGTCCTCTAAGATTTTTGTAAGAATGCTCCTCCCCACATTGGTGGAGACATGCAAGAATGTGCCTCCTGAGGCCATATTAAGAAGCTTCGAGGTTTTCCTATTAAGAAGCATATAAAAGTGTTGAAGAAGAATAGGGTCTTGAATGGCAAGGTTTGGGCCAATTTGAATGAGAGTATTAAAGCGTTCCCATGCCATGCCTAGAGATTCTTTTTTCTTTTGTCTAAAAGATAGAACGTCTAAACAAAGTCTAACTACCCTAGAGATGGGAAAGAATTGCAAGCAAAAGCTAGAGCATAGGGCTTCCCAATCTCCTTGTCTACTCTCGATGGTGAGATTGTACCAACATTTAGCTTTTCCCTTCAAATAGAAGGGAAAGAGCTTCCATCATAAGGTTTCATCTGACATGCCCTCAATGCATAGGCATTCAAAGGTTTGCTCAAACTCATTTAAGTGAGAATAGGGGTTTTCATCACCTTCACCTAAAAAGGGTTGATCCTGAATAATGTTGACTAATCATGGGCGTAGCTCATAGCTAGGTGTTAGGATAGGCTTTGAAGATTCTTGTGGCTATAGGCTTGTGCCTATGGGTGAACCATATTGGTAGATTGGGGTGGATTCTAGATCCATGGTAAAAAGGAAAGAAAAGATAAAAGGATAACAGTACAGTACAAGATTAAGCTAGACTCGAAGTTAACTCAGCAACCATTCTCCAGCAACGTCGCCAAAAATGCTTGTTGGTATAAACTAATGCACATAGAATAATCTGCAAGTGCATAGATATTATACCATTGAAGCACTTCATCGAGAGTAACCTAGTTTTATATCGAACCCAAAGGAACAGGGGTGACAATATCCAATTCTAACTTAACCCAACTTCACAATCAAGGCTAGATAATAGGAGCATAGAGGAGACTACTAAGGTCTTCTAGTTCTAACTTCGGTAAGCTTTGTCTTCTATTATTTAATTCTAGGGATATTACTAGAGAAAACACAAGTAGAGTATGTTTTCTATAGTAACAAAGTCCTTCTAGGCCTACTAATGGGAGGTGGACTACAAAGGATTCAATGAGGTTAAAAGAGTCACCCTCGTGAGCTACCACCAATCTGGAAAATAGGGTACAACCATGAGTAACCAAGTCTAAGCACCATGCTTACAATATAAATAGTACTTTAACCCAGGAGCTACAAGGATTAAAGTACTCAAAAGAGAGTCACAAACCTAAAGAATAATACAAATAAGATGCTTACTTGAATTAGAAGTCAATTACTAGAGAAATATCAGAAGCAAGCTTAAGAAGAACTTGATTCTGCCAGAGTACAAGCTGTAGAGAGAGCACCAATAGGCCAGGACTCCTCCAAAACTCTTCCCTCTCACTCTATCTCTCTATCTCTAATACAAGACTAGATCCTATCGAGGACTAATCTTCTCTTGATTGCTAGCCCTGATCCTGGTGGACATATGAATTAGGGTTTCTGGCTTCTCAGCTCTCAGGATCAAATGACGCCCTCTGTCCTAGGGGTATAGGCAAATATATATAAGCCGGAGCGTCAATCCTCAGCTCTTGGATCAAACTGACTTGAAATAATGGCTGAAATGCATCCTAGTAAGCATATATATAAAATATTTTATAAATATTATAAATTGAATTAAATCGAATTTAGATTTGAATTATAAAACTAAAGTAAAACAAATCATATTTTATTCATAAAATCCAGTTGCATAATTATTATTCAAATTAGAGTTTAAACCATGAAATTCTAGAAACAGTGACATGATAAATATTGTTACTAACACGTACATCTCATTGCAATGAATCTAGCGCAACTTGAACAGGTCAAATTAGAGCTAAAATATAGAACATATGAATTTAACAAGATTTCATTTAGTAAAATAATAGATTAAATCTAACCTCAAATTTTAAAAGTCAAAAACATATCTAATAGTAGTATGAACATGTAGATTATGAAATCACAAACCTAACATAAGTTGAACGGGTCAAATCAGAGTTAAAACAAAGAAGATATCAACAAAAGAGTTTCATGGGCAAAACTATGAATATTTTGAACTATTTTCGGATTTAAAATAATTGAAAATCAGTTTAAAAACGATCTCTGGACTGAGCGTCATTTTTGGGAAACTGCAGGGGTCAAAATGCATGATCCAGAGCATTTATTGAAAAACTTTTGAATATTACTAGACCATGGGTTTATTTCGGGGAAACATAGGGGCCTTTGTGCTAAAGGTTCACTGGCGGGCGGCGATGACTGGGTCGTTGCCAGCGTGGAGCCACATGGCGGATCGACATAGGTGAGTTCATGATGAACCGGCTGGCATGGCATGGTGGGCGGGGTGTAAGGAAAATAGACCGTAGGCCCATTTACTTTGGATTTTGGTGTTTGATGACCAACACAACCAAATTGGACTAATGAATTTGCAAGTAATTATTTTGCAGTTCAATAGGATGCAAGATGTGACCTGGATGAAGGTGACATGATGATTCAATGATCAACACCATAAGCAAGACCCTAGGAGCACAAGAGAAGACCCAAGATATCAAGCAAAGTCCGAGCACAAAGATAGGAACCAAGCCGTACACAAGATCGTGAAGAAACGAGCTCACAGAGGTGACCGAACGCTGGCGAAAAGCAACCGGGTGCTCCGATCAAGAGGCTCAGCAACAGACGTCAACAGCAGCGACCGGACGTTGGACTGAACATTGGCGGCAAATCAACCAGACATAGGACAACAACGTCCGATCGAGTACAGAAAGGTTCTAGAGTGGTGAAATTGTGACCAAACGCATCTGGTGGCATGTGACCGGATGCTAGCAGCGTCTAATCAGTTGATCACAGCTCTAACAATCAGGATGACTAGAAGCGTCCGGTCAGGACATGATCAGCATCCAATCAGTAGCAACAAAGCAGGATTTCGTACCTAATGGCTACTTTATCAGTGGGGCTTATAAATACAACCCCCAACCGGTCAAATGAGGTGTGTGGAGCTAAGGAAACATACCAAGGGTGTTGATACACCATTTTAGTGATCTCCACTTGCATAGTTCTTAGTGTTTTATTAGGTGATTAGCGTAGGTGCTTTGCGAAGTGCTTAGGTTGATTAGACCACCACTTATGCGCTTGCTCTAGGTTTAGGCCTAGTGTTTAGTGAGATTTGCATACCTCTTACCACTCAGTGCTTGCGTGCACCATTGTTGTACATTGGAGGGGCTTGTAGTCTTGCGAGATCATACCAACCGCGTTTGTGGTGTGGCTGCCACTGTGTACCAGAAAGAACAAGGCCCACAATGTTTCAGCCAGAAGCTTGATAGTAAAGACAGCGGGGAGCATCCGAGAGAGGCTTGCTGGATGGCACATCAGAGACTCACTTGCGTGTGGGGAAGGCCCGAGGCTATCCACGAAGTAACCCGACCAGGAGCTTGGCCCTTGCGAGGGGCTCCAACAAGGACTAGGGGGAAGCTTGCGTGCTTCTCGATACCTCGGCAAAAATACCGGAGTCATCGATGGGAGTTTGCATATCTCTACCTTGCTCTTTAAGCTTCCGCATTTACATTGATTACATTACTCCTTTTGCGGTAGAGATAGCAATACACTAGCAAAACCATAGTTGCATATTTAGATAGTTTATCTTTTGCATAGGTTTTGCTAGGGTTAGAAAAAATGGCCATAGTTTAGAGTTAGAATTTCAAGTTGCCTAATCCCCCCTCTTAGGCATCATGGTCCCCTTCAATTGGTATCAGAGTCAGTTGGCTCAATTTGGACCTAAGGCTTAACCGACGTTGAGTCGACGTTATTTAGGGTGGTTGGGATGGATACCCCTAGGCCTCAACACTTTGATAGCACTAAATTCCCTTATTATAAGGCTAGAATGGATTGCCACCTTGAGGCGGTTGATTTGGGTGGTTGGAGAGTCACTCGTGATGGGATGAAACCCATTAAGAATCCTAAAAAACCCACAAAGAGTGATGAAAAAGGAATGTATTTCAATGCTGGAGCTAAACATTGCTTGTTTGAATCATTTAGTATGGATGTGTTTAACCAAGTGTTCACTTTAAATATGGCACATGAAATTTGGTTAAAACTTCAAGAGCTTCATGACGGCACTAGTAATGTCCGTGAGCAAAAACATTGTCTAGCTAAGCAAAATTATGATTCCTTTAAAATGAATGATGATGAGCTTGTTCGTGATATGTATTCTTGTTTGAATCTAATTATCAATGAGCTCCATTCAATAGGATTAACAAAGCTAGATGATGCGGGCATCGTGAGGAAGATCATCTCTATGCTACCACAAAAGAAATATGCAAGCATCATCACCATCCTTCACAACATGGAGAACTTGAGCACCATGACCCCGGGCATAGTCATTGGCAAGATAGTGGCATTTGAAATATTACGTAAGATGGGTCAAGATGAAGCCTCTTCATCAAGCAAAGGCAAAGCTCCCTCATGTAGCCAGAAAAAGAAGATGAAGGACAAGCAAGTTGAGACAAGCTCAAGATCTAGCTCCTCAAGTGAAGATGAAGAAGAAGAAGATGATGATGATGATGAAGATTCAAGTGAAGATGATCAATCTTCCTCCTCCACCTCCAACCTTGATGAAGAATCAATCAAACTAATCAACAAGGTGGAGAAGATGATCCAAAGGCTCAATGTCAAGGGTGTGCCCATCCAAATCCAAGATATCATCTTCACTAATCAAAGTAATGAGCAAAGAAAGAGAGGATGCTATGGATGCGGCAAGTTGGGGCACTTTGTGGAAGTTTGTCCAAACAAGCCCACACCCAAGACAAAGAAGAAGGCATGCAAGAACCAAGCCCTCGCATCAATAAGGTCATGGGATGATTCTTCAAGTGAAGAAGAACACCATCACAAGAGGCGAGGCCGCAAGCACTCATCATCAAGCTCTTCTTGTGTGTGCCTTATGGCATGAGGTAACGAAAGCTCATCCTCTAGTGAGAGTGATAGTGATGATGAATGCCTTCTTATGATGAAATTGTGCAACAAAATATTAATTATGCTAAAGTTTGCACTAGTCAACAAAAGAAGCTCAAAAAATTAAAACAAAAGCTAAATAGTTCACAAGAAGCATACAAAACTTTGCTTGAACAATATGAGAACTTTGCTAATCTCAATGTTGAAATATCTACTAAAATTGAGCAACTCAAGGCTAGTGCAACAACAATTGCATGCACAATCAATGATGAGCAACTTGAAAAGAAAAATGAAAAATTAAAAGAAAAGATAGCTAGCTGACAAGATGCTTATAAAAGTTTGCATGCTAAAATGGAAACCATGTGCAAACATTGTGATAAGCTAACTAATAAAGTTGCTAATCTTGAAGTTGTCAGTACAACCCCCACTAGGCATCTAAAAAGAAAAGGTATATCTTTAACATGTCTAAAAAGGATGCCTCCACTTCTTATAATGATTTATGTTTAGGCTCACCCTCATGCAACCAAGTTTGTGTTGAGAAAGTTGTTGTAGATACATGCACACAAGAGATTGCAAAGGAGAATGAGCAACTCAAGCAAGAAGTAGCTCGCCTCACTAAGGGCTTAACTCAAGTAAAAAGCAAGACGAAGCAAGCCCAACTTCATTAGGATAACACCATCAAGGGAGTGAAGAAGCTTGATGAAGGACAAACTATGGTTTGCTATGTATGCCACAAGCATGGCCACAAGTCCTATGAGTGCAAGGTGAAGAATGGGGGAGGAGCAAAGAAGAAAGAGAAAAAGCAAACAAGCAAGCTATCCAACACCTACACCAACAAGGTGGACAAGAAGGCCTCCACACCTTATCTCTCTTGAAGAAGAAAAATGACAAGGTGGTGGCCATCAAGGTGAACAAGCAAGCCAACAATGGGGTCAAATGCTTTTGGGTGCTGAAGGAAATCATTTCCCACATGAAGAGCACCAAGAAGGTTTGGATCCCGAAAGATAAGTGAGAAGTCCAATGGACGTCGGGGAATTTGGAGGCTTGGCAAAGTATGGGTGCATTTCATGGGGTGCATCATGATGGACAAAATCATTGTCAAGTGGGTTAGTGAATACTATGGACCCAAATTCCCCTTTCCATGTTAGGTAACTAGATTCAATTTCCTTCAAGTAGTATCAATTTGCATTTCCTACAAGAAACATTTCTTACAAATTGGTATCTTTAAGCATCTAGTTACTTTTCATGCCTATGTTTGCATTTGCATGCTTATATCTTTTGTCATGCATACACTAGGTATATCTTATGGTAGGCTTGCTCGGTTTTATTCTTAAACCTTGGAGCAAACCTACATGGTTTAAAATTGTTTAGGAGCACGGCACATAGCTTGTCTTACAATTGTTCATCTAATATGTGCCAAAGTCCAAATTATAGATAATTTCTCCCGAATATCACCTTCAAAAATGTCTCTCACATTCATGTGATAGCATCTCTCAAGTGGTATTTTGAATTCTAAAATCAATGTGCATGTTTCGTACAAGTATTTCATACTTATGTGCACAAATTTAAGGGGAGGTTACTCTACAAGTTGATGCTTTGAGACTAACATCTTTCCAAGCTTATCATGTGTGTAGTAGTCTCATTGCAAGGAAAATGGAGTCCCCGGAGTTAAGCATCATACTTCAAATATCCACCATCTATTGCAAGTGGTAGAAATCAAATTGGTTTCCACATGTGGTATTTCTAAACCAATATCATCATGTTGATTTCATTTTTTATATTTATATGCTTTCTCCATGCATTTTATAGATTAAATTCCCTTGAGCAATAATTTGCCAATTATGCATATGCTTTGTCTTCTACCATATGTATGCATATATTTAGGGGGAGCTTAATCTATATAATGTGAGAGTCAAATTTTGTGACCTATTCCAGTCTACATACAAAGGCTCACAAAGTTTGACCTTCCCTTGTGCTACTAATGTCTTCTTTTTTGGTGTTTGATTCCAAAGGGGGAGAATTTGAAGGACAAAAAGCAAGCACTAATTTGTAGGACCAAAAGATAGATCATAATAATTTACAAGTGGTAATGGTCTACAAGTGGTGTCTACAAGTGGTAATGGTCTGAGAAAGGGAGGATAGTGGATTATGGATTAGCCTATGTAATGGGGAGAATTTGTGGCTTAAATTCATAATACCACATGGGGATTTTTGCAAGGGCAAGATAAGTGTTCAAGTGGTATCTTCTAGTCTTACAAGTAGTATCTTTTAGCATCATATAACCTTGCCCCTTGCATTGCATCCTAGCAAGTAGATAGTTTCTAAATTCCAAATTTTTATTATTTGCTTGCTTTGGTCATGTTCTCATCAATCACCAAAAAGGGGGAGATTGTAAGGAAAATAGACCCTAGGCCCATTTACTTTGGATTTTGGTGTTTGATGACCAACACAACCAAATTGGACTAATGAATTAGCAAGTGATTGTTTTGTAGTTCAATAGGATGCAAGACGTGACTTTAACAAAGGCGACGTGATGATTCGATGATCAACACCATAAGCAAGACCCTAGGAGCACAAGAGAAGACCCAAGATATCAAGCAAAGTCCAAGCACGAAGATAGGAACCAAGCCATATGCAAGATCACGAAGAAATGAGCTCACAGAGGTGACCGGACACTAGACCGGACGTTGGCAGAAAGCAACCGGATGCTCTGATCAAGAGGCTCGGCAATAGGCGTCAGCAGCAGCAACCGAACACTGGCGGCAAATCGATCGGACACAGGACAGTAGCATCCGATCGAGTATAGAAAGGTTCCAGAGCGGCGAAATTGCGATCGAACGCTAGTAGTGTCCGATCAGTTGATCGCAGCTCTAACGGTTGGGATGACCGGACACGTCCGGTCAAGATGTGATCAGCGTCCGGTCAGTAGCAGAAAAGCGAGATTTCATCCCCAACGGCTACTTTCTCAGTGAGGCTTATATATACAACCCTCAACCGGCCAAGTGAGGTGTGTGGAGCTAAGGAAACATACCAAGGGTGTTGATACACCATTTTAGTGATCTTCACTTGCATAGTGCTTAGTGTTTTATTAGGTGATTAGCGTAGGTGCTTTGCAATGTGTTTAGGTTGATTAGACCACTGCTTATACGCATGCTCTAGGTTTAGGCCTAGTGTTTAGTGAGGTTTGCATACCTCTTACCACTCGGTGCTTGCGCACACCATTGTTGTACATCGGAGGGGTTGTAGTCTTGCGAGATCATACCAACCGCGTTAGTGGTGTGGCCGCCACCGTGTACCACAGGGAACAAGGCCCACGACATTTCAGCCGGAAGCTTGATAGTGAAGACGGCAGGGAGCATCCGGGAGAGGCTTGCCGGAAGGCACGTCGGAGACCTACTTGCGCGTGGGGAAGGCCCAAGGCTATCCATGGAGTTACCCAACCGGGAGCTTGGCCCTTGCGAGGGATTCCTTGCGAGGGGCTCCAACGAGGACTAGGGGGAAGCTTGCACGCTTCTCGATACCTCGGTAAAAATACTAGAGTCGTCGATGGGAGTTTGCATATCTCTACCTTGCTCTTTAAGCTTCCACATTTACATTGATTACATTACTTCTTTTGCGGTAGAGATAGCAATACACTAGCAAAAACCATAGTTGCACATTTAGATAGTTTATCTTTTGCACAGGTTTTGCTAGGGTTAGAAAAAGAGGCCATAATTTAGAGTTAGAATTTCAAGTTGCCTAATTCACCCCCCTCTTAGGCGTCACGGTCCCCTTCATGGGGTTCATGGGTCCACCGTGGATCGGTTATGAAGGGGTATGGATCGGATCTAATCTGGATTGTTCATGTAAGATCGGATGGCAGAGGTGCAAAGGGGAACATGGGGGTCACCGACACAGTACTTGGACGGCAGCACCATGGCTGGACCTCGGCCATGGTGTCGGCTTTAATGATCCCAGTCACCATAGGGCATGGTAGTACTATGGGGAGCAAGAGAAACTCGAGGCGAGCTCGATGGAGGGTTTAGAGGGAGCTGCGATGGCATAGTGATGACCTTTGGCACGGTTAGGCGGCTTGAAGCTTGCGGCGGCGTAGCTTAGGGCATAGGCATGCTAGAGCTTGGTTCTAGGTTTGGGCGAGGGTGGCATGGGCGCGGAGGCTGCTATTTATGATGGGCTCAGCATGGAGGCCACGCTTAGGAGGAGACAGCGTGGACACAGACTCATCGACGGTGGGACTACATCGGCAGATGTGGCTGATGCATGGGCCCATGGTTGCAGCGACACAAGGAGGGGGTCAGGCTATCAGTGAGACATCGTGAGGGAGAGGGGAGGTGGCACGTCAGTGCTAGGCTAGCCTGGTGGCTGGGCCGCAGGGATGGAAGCTGGGTCGGGTGAGTGGAGGAACAGAGGCTGGCCAAGGGAGAGGAAGCGGCCCACGTGGGGAAGAAGCTGAGGGTAAGGAGGAGAGAGCAGGCCGGCTGAGAGAGGGGGTTGGGCCTTTGGGCCAAATTGAGGAGAAAACATTTTTTTTACATTTTCCAAATCCTTTTCCATTTTGTTTTCAAAACCAAATTCAATTTTGAACCAAATCAAATTCAAATAGAGTTTCAAATATACTTTCCAACTCAAATAAAAATGAGACATTTTGGTAAGTTTTCCAAATATAAATTCTACAACTTTTTAAATCCTTTTATTTTCAAATTTTCTTTTATTTTATTTCAAAGCCATTTTTAATTTATTTCAAAAAGCAATTCGAACCATTTTGAATCTTGACTCAAACCACTCAATCTATAAATCAAATGCACCGGCATGTATTCACAACCAAGTTGGTACTCCCTATGATGAATTTTAATTTAATGAAAAATATTATTTTTCCTATATTTCATGAGCACAAAAATACAAAATTAAATAATTTTATCTCTATTTCAAGAGAAGCAAATGTTTGGGTGTTACAATAACTTTCTACTCTAGAGGATGTGCGGGGTGTTGCTAATGATTGGCTTTGCAAGAACATTGTCGCGCACTTCTTGACGAAGTTTTGGATAGAGGGCGAGGGTCGGGCTTTGGCCTTTGATGAGGCGGTGACTGGCACTCACGAGGTACGTTAGGTCTTTAGTCTTGTTGTTTTTTCTTTTCCCCCTTTTTATGTTGCTTATGATTTTGTTTATTTTATTAGCTAACGCAGCCCTGGGACGCTCCAACCTCCACTGCCGAGACTAGCAAGGCGGGGACCTCTTCGACAAGCATGAGGGTCACGGCGTCTACAGTTGGTGAGGCATCCGCCTATGAGGTCGCTGCCAGGGTTGGTCGCGAAGATGTTGAAGCAGGCCTTGGGACCGAGGAAGGACGAATTGATGGAGCGCCAGCCATAGAAGCCATGGATGTTGATACTATAGGGCAAGTTTGACGTGCGTGTGCGTCATAGTTAGGATGGCGGTGCCTTTTGGAAAATAGTTGGTGTGCCCCCTATGAGGGTCT
Organism: Miscanthus floridulus; assembly: GCF_019320115.1. Lineage (NCBI taxonomy): Eukaryota > Viridiplantae > Streptophyta > Magnoliopsida > Poales > Poaceae > Miscanthus > Miscanthus floridulus. Next base: position 68,917,194 of record NC_089589.1, read on the forward strand.
ACTTTTGGTTGGTGATTAACTGTTGCCTTCATTACGTAGGTTCCTACAGGGCCTATGCATGAAGTGTTGGAAGTTTTGCCCCTGGTGTTAAATCATCTGGATACATTTATTTCTAGTGCGTCCTAGGCGTGTGCTAATTCTAAGTTTCCCTCGTTGTCATTCGATCATTTTTGGTGGTCGAAGCTTGGTTTATATGATAGGAAGAATCAAGAGACGAGTAGGTTTTGGCAGAACATGGATCTTATGGATTGTTAGTCTAAGCGCTTGCTCTTTGGTTTGAGATCTACTTCAGGGGTGTTGAATGATGTTGATGATGAGGATGCTATAGACTTTATTTTTGGGCAAGGGCGCTTGAGTCTGGATGCCGAGGGAGAGTTGAAGGAGCCGAACCTAGAGCCGTTCGAGCTTGATGAGCGTGACCATCGCCGTATGTACCTCGTAAGGGTTTTGGAAGGTGACTTGCCTTTGGTTCCTACTGATGAGGACATCACTCCTTCAGATGAACCCGCTGATCCTCCAACCGTCATGCAAGGTCCAATGACCCGGGCTCAAATGCGTCAACTCAATTTAGAGGTGAGTTCATTCTTAAGTGATCCTTTTCATACTTTTGAGAATAGACTACTACCTAATGATGTTATCTTTCTTAGGAACATTGTAGAGGGTCATGAGGAACTTATAGGAAGAGGTGGAGGCATTGATGACCAACAAGGACGTTCAACAGAAACCGAAGGCCCAGTCCAACATGATTTCGAGTCTGCCTCGGCCTCTAGGACTAGTCTGCCTTAAACTGGTCACCCAGGATGCATCCGGACTCCATTTTTGACGATCCACATATGGTTGGAAAGCAAATTTTATAAGGAAGTGAATCCAAGTGGTTTCACATCAAAAGACCTTCAGAATCAATGGTAATCATTGAAACAAGTCAGCATCAAGAATCTACCAGGATGTTGTGACACCATCTTTTGGTTCGTTGGACCGTGTATTGTGTTTGGGCTCATTAGGGGGCACGTTCAGGGTAGACGATGACCCTAAGACCTTTATAATCATACATCACCGCCATCATTAGGTTTTGGGTTTTGCTTAGATTAATCTGTTAAGAATAGTTTCGCCGTTCATCGGTTTGTGAGACCCCAACTTTGTGAGATTAATCATTCATTTGTAATTTGGTTGCTTTCTTTAATGTTCTTGCTTGTATTCTTCGTTGCATAGGCAGGGATTAGCCTTCTTGGTGAGATCAACTAGATGCGTGCCTCAATTGATAACCAGAGGAGTTGTGATGCTAAGATTGCAGGGTTCGATCTTTCGATCTGAAGCCAGATCGGTGTGTCATTCTCCGCCACAACAATAGTTACCACTACTTGACGGAAGATCGGGATCCCCATTCCCATTAAGTGGTAATCAAAGATAAGGTATACCGTTAGGTTCACATTTATCCCCTAGTTTGGAGTGTTTCGCATTCGTCCCATAGTCTAGTGCCATACTTTTTTTCCTGTCCTAGAACCTTCCGTGCCATAGCCTTTGCATATTTCAGTTTCAGAGTCTGTCATGTTGAGTTTGTGTGCTGGTCAAGGTATTGTTGCTGGTTAGGTCATGTTAGAGTCCAGTTCATGTGTTTCCCCCTTCATTTCCATTGAATCTTTGCTGTCGTGACAAATTTTACGCACAATGTTCCTGTTTTGTCCTCTAATTCGGAGCCAATTCTTAAAACTGGTCTAGTTTTCGCATATGAACTCGGATTTTGACATTCCATATATCAAAATCGATCAGAAAATTTTTTTGGATCCGTTCATCCTCGGATTTGCCAGGGTTGGAAAATTTTAATTTGACCAAAAACTGGTCACAAGATCCTCTTTTCGTGGTCACAAGCTTTTTGTCGATTTTGAGCACGTCTTCTAAAATTTCCACAGGCCACGACTTTCACTTGTTTAAGCTCATATTTTTTGTGGTTACTTCTTTTGTGCTCCTAAGTGAAGGAAAAATATGAAAAAAAATAAACAGAAAAAGTCAAAATTTCCCAAAAAAACAATGACGGCCCAAAAAAATAGAAAAAAGAGAGGGCAAAAGAGGAATAATATCTAGAGGAGCACATAGAGAAGGCCAAAGTAAGTTGTGTTAGCGTGTGCTATCTGGTTCCTTGTTTGTGTTGTTGTTGCCATCCACCATACTTGTTTTTCACACACCTGTCACCTTGCTATCCACCATACTTGTTTGTCACACACCTGGTACTTGGAACATTTTAGACCAGCAACGAGAACAAGTACTTTGGACTATAATTTAACATTACTTTCTGTTACTGACTTGTGTGCCAAATATATATATTATTCTTTGTGTGCCTTCCAAGCTCCACAAACTCTTCAGATCAGTACAGAAAAAGAGCCTTGCAATCTTGGTACCACTGCCTCACAGGTATCATGAACCAGCTGCTGGTTGTACCGCCCACTACTTGTGTTGGTAAGAACTTTGTAAGAGCTTGGTAAGATGCTTCCACTTGCTGTGAAAAGTGACACCACTGCAACCATATAGTCATTTGGTAGGGATAACCTTTACCGTTTGTTCCTATTTTTGTGTTTACAATGGCAGGAGGTGATCAGACTAGAGATAACAGCCCCAAGGATTTCAATGAGTGTGTCAGCCAAGAGCAACTACAAGCTGCTATAGATAATGCCCAAAAAAGGATGAATGAGGCCATCAGGAAGGCCATCACTGACGCACTCATTGAACTCAACATTGGCAACAACATGGAGAGGTTGGACAAACGAATTTCCACGCTAACCGACAAGGTTACTGAGTTGGAAACCTTGGTGGCGGTCAACAACGATGTCTTAGGTAGCAACACCGATGGTCTCTTGCCAGAAGACATAGTGCATGATGCCACTAGGAACATAGATCGAGCAGCCTTCCGACAAGCAAGATTATGATAACGTCTTTGCCGCAACACAACAGGTATGGATGGTGTCCACCACCATCAAGGTAATAATCATCAAGTGCACAATGATCCTTATGCTAAGATTAAGTTCACAATACCATCTTTTTTGGGTCATTATGATGCTGAGGGATATCTTGATTGGGAGATGACGGTAGAACAAAAGTTTAGTGCCCACCTTGTGCCTGAGCATCATAGAGTTCGACAAGCTACTAGTGAGTTTAAGGACTTTGCCATTATTTGGTGGAATGGGCTAGCTGTACTGGATGCTTTACCTGGAACGTGGGAAGAACTTAAGATTGCTATGTGTGATCGTTTTGTTCCTCCTTATCATAGAGACTTGCGTAAGAAATTGATGCATTCAGAACAAGGAGAGAAATCTATACATGATTACTATGGTGAGCTCCAAAAGGGATTGATGCATTGTAGTGTTGTGGAGGGGAACGAAGATTCCATTTGTCGTTTTTATTTGGGTTTGAGGCGCGAGATTCAGGACATTGTTGATCATAAAGAATTTAACACTGTCAACCTGTTGTTTCAATTTGCTATGTTTGCATAAAAGGAATTACAGGGGCGTGAACAGCACAGCAAGAGCAAGGTCAGCACCACATACATGCCACGCTTGGCACCATCTTTGGGGCTGACCAAGCCAACCACTTTTTGGGCACCTCCACTAGTAAGCAAGCGACCAACAGCCACTGGAGTTACCGCTACACCTAAGGCACCTCCTGCACGACCTTTAGATTTAGGTAAAAATTCTTTGCAGGTGCCTACCAAGAGTGCCTCATCTGTTGCATTGACGGGACACACTTTGGGCATTCAGTGCCACCGCTGCCATGGCATTGGCTATGTGTAGAAGGACTGCCCAATTCAGCGGGCATACATTGCTACAGAAGATGGTTACATTAGCACCTCTGACATTGAGGATGGAGAAGACCAATATACATATGAGGAGGACGGCGAAGTCCTTGGTGATGAGGCCACGACATCCTATAGGAGCATCATTGTACAACGGGTGCTCAGCTCACAAGTACAGCAACCTGAGAAGCTACAACGCCATAACTTGTTCCAAATTTTCTTCATCATCTGTAACCGTCGAGCATGTGTCATTATTGATGGAGGTAGCTGCAATAATTTGGTGAGTTCTGAATTGGTCGAGAAGCTTGGCTTGACCACACGCCCGCACCCATGTCCATACCATATTCAGTGGCTAAATGATTCTGGTAAAGCAAAGGTAACACAAACTTGTAGAGTATCATTTTCCATTGGTTCTTATGTTGATTCTGTTGATTATGATGTGGTACCTATGCAAGCTTGTTCACTCTTATTGGGTCATCCTTGGGAACATGATAATGATGCTACACACCATGGTAGAAGTAATAAATACACCTTTGTGCATAACAGAAAAAAATTACTTTGGTACCTTTGATCCCTGCTCAAATTGTACAAGCTGATAGGGAATGCGCTACCAGTTTGAATGATGTTCAATCTAAAAATCAGCAAGTTACTAATTCTATTCTCCCACCTAAAAAGGATAAGTCTACATCTATTTCTAAGGCTGAGGGGATTAAATTGAAGGGTGGTGTTATGCTTGCAACAAAATGTGACTTTGGTGAAATTTCTGATGATGATATTTGCTATGCTTTGGTATGTAAACGAGCTATGTTTTCACTTGATGATATTGTTAGCTTGGTGCCTCCTGCTATCACTAACCTTTTGCAGGAGTATGAGGACATTTTCCAGCTAAGATACCCCCGGGGCTGCCACCTATGAGAGGGATAGAGCATCAAATCGATTTGATTCCAGGAGCAACCTTGCCCAACTGTGCTGCCTATCGAACCAATCCCGAGGAGACTAAGGAAATTCAGCGGGAAGTCCAAGACTTTTTGGACCACGGGTATGTACATGAAAGCCTTAGTCCTTGTGTCGTTCATGTACTTTTGGTTCCTAAGAAAGATGGAACTTGGCGTATGTGTGTTGATTGTAGAGCCATCAATAATATTACTATTCAGTATCGTCATCCTATTCCTAGGCTAGACAACATGCTTGATGAGTTCTGTGGTCCTAGGCTACCATCAAATTATAATGAAACTTGGAGATGAATGGAAAACTGCTTTTAAAACCAAATTCGGGTTGTATGAGTGGTTAGTAATGCCTTTTGGTTTGACAAATGCACCTGGCACTTTCATGCGTTTAATGAATGAGGTTTTAAGAGCTTTCATTGGTCATTTTGTGGTAGTTTACTTTGATGATATATTGATTTACAACAAGTCTTTTGTTGAACATATGGATCACTTACGTGCTGTTTTTAATGCTTTATGTGATGCACATTTATTTGGTAACCTTGAGAAGTGCATCTTTTGCACAGATTGAGTTTCTTTTCTTGGCTATGTTGTAACTCCACAGGGAATTGAGGTGGACGAGATGAAAATTGAAGCCATAAAGAGCTGGCTGGTTCCCCAAACCGTCACACAGGTGAGGAGTTTTCTTGGTCTTGCAGGATTCTACCACCGCTTTGTCAAAGATTTCAGCACCATTGCTGCCCCGATGCATGAGTTGACGAAGAAAGGTGTGGTGTTCCATTAGGGAAAGGCACATGAGGACTCCTTTGACACTTTGAAGGATAGCTCACACACGCACCATTGCTACAACTTCCAAACTTTGGTAAGACTTTTGAGCTACAATGTGATGCTAGTGGAGTTGGCATTGGGGGTGTTTTGATGCAAGATGGTAAACCCATTGCTTACTTTAGTGTAAAATTGCATGGTCCTGTTCTAAATTATTTCACGTATGATAAGGAATTGTATGCACTTGTCCATTCTTTAGAGACGTGGTGTCATTATTTGTGGCCTAAAGAATTTGTTATTCATTCTGATCATGAATCACTTAAGTATCTTTGCTCTCAACATAATCTGAATCGTAGGCATGCTAAATGGGTTGAATTTATTGAATCTTTTCCTTATATTATCAAACATAAGAAAGGGAGGGATAATGTGATTGTTGATGCTTTGTCTAGACGATATACATTGTTGTCCCAACTTGATTGTTGGATTTTTTGTCTTGAATCAATAAAAGAACAATATGTGCTTGATGCTGATTTTAAGGACGTGTTGATGAATTGTAGAGAGGGATGTACATGGAATAAGTTTATGATCAATGATGGGTTTTTGTTTAGAGCTAACCACCTATGCATTCTAGTTGGTTTCGTTCATCTTTTGTTGTTGCAGGAGGTAGATGGAGGTGGATTGATGGGACATTTTGGTGCCAAAAAGATGGAGGACGTGCTGTCCACACATTTCTTTTGGCCAAGGATGAGGCGAGATGTAGAACGGCATGTGGCTCGGTGCACCACATGTCAGAAAGCTAAGTCACGGTTGAACCCACATGGTTTGTATATGTGTCTTCCTGTTCCTTCTACTCCTTGAGCTGATATATCTATGGATTTTGTGTTGGGTTTGCCAAGGACTAAGAGGGGGAGGGATAGTATTTTTGTGGTGGTAGATCAATTTTCTAAGATGGCACATTTTATTCCTTGTCATAAGAGTGACGATGTTGTTCATATTGCTGATCTTTTCTTTGAAGAAATCATTCGCTTGCATGGTATGCCTTCTACTATTGTTTCAAATTGTGATACAAAAGTATTGAGTTATTTTTGGCGCACTTTGTGGAATAAATTGGGGACCAAGCTGCTATTTTCTACAACATGTCATCCCAAAACTGATGGCCAAACTAAGGTAGTGAATCGAACATTGTCCACTATGTTGAGAGCAATTTTGAAGCGCAATTTGAAGATGTGGGAAGAATGTTTGCCGCATGTAGAGTTTGCATATAACAGGGCAGAATATTCCACCACCAAGGTAAGTCCTTTTCAGGTAGTGTATGGTTTTAACCCTTGTGCTCCTATTGATCTTTTGCCTTTGCCTACGACTAAAAGAACACATAGTGATGCTAGAGAGCATGCTGATTTCATTCGTAAGTTGCATGAAACAACTAAAGCAAATATTGAAAGAATGAATGAAAAGTATAGAATTGCTGTTAGTAAAGGTAGAAAAGAAATTAAACTTGAACCGGGTGATTTGGTTTGGTTACATTTGAGAAAAGATAGATTTCCTGAGCTGTGTAAGTCTAAATTAATGCCAAGAGTAGCTGGTCCTTATAAGATAATTGAGAAAATAAATGATAATGCCTACAAACTTGAGTTGCCACCCGAGTTCAGGGTTAGTCCCACCTTTAACATTGCAGATTTGAAGCCTTATTTGGGAGAAGAAGATGAGCTTGAGTCCAGGATGACTCAGTTTCAAAAGGGGGAGGATGATGAGGACATCACTCCTTTGGATGTACCCACTGATCCTCCAACCGTCATGCAAGGTCCAATGACCCGGGCTCGAATGCGTCAACTCAATTTAGAGGTGAGTTCGTTCTTAAGCGATCCTTTTCATACTTTTTGAGAATAGACTACTACCTAATGATGTTATCTTGCTTAGGAATATTGGAGAGGGTCATGAGGGACTTAGAGGAAGAGGTGGAGGCATTGATGACCAACAAGGGTGTTCAATAGAAACCAGAGGCCCGGTCCAACATGATTTCGAGTCTGCCTCGGCCTCTAGGACCAGTCTGCCTTAAACTGGTCACCCAGGACGCATCTGGACTCCGTTTTTGATGATCGACATATGGTTGGAAAGCTAATTTTATAAGGAATCCAATCCATGTGGTCTCACATCAAAATCCCTTCAAAATCAATAGGAATCATTGAAACAAGTAAGCTTCCAGAATCTGTCAGGGTGCTGCGACACTGTCTTTTGGTCCGTTGGACCATGTATCGTGTTTGGGCCCAATAGGGGGCACATCCAGAGTAGGTGACGACCCTAAGACCTTTATAATCATACACCACCACCATCATTAGGTTTTGGGTTTTGCTTAGATTAATCTGTCAAGAACAATTTCGCTGTTCATCGGTTTGTGAGACCCCAACTTCATGAGATTAATCATTCATCTGTAATTTGGTTGCTTTCTTTCTTATTCTTGCTTGTGTTCTTCATTGCACAGGAAGGGATTAGCCTTCTTGGTGAGGTGAACCGGATTCGTGTCTCGGTTGATAACCAAAGGAGTTGTGGTGCTAAGATTGCAGGGTTCGATCTTTCGATCTGAAGCCGGATCGGTGTGTCATTCTCTGCCACAACGATAGTTACCACTACCTGATGGAAGATCAGGATCCCCATTCCCATTACCTATGGTGCCCGTTCTTTGGGGACCAATTGTGGAGTGTTAAGGGTTAGAGGGGGGCGAGGGTTTGCAGGTGGTTGTGGATGATGTAGATGAGTTTGTGGAGGATGTGGTGGGTGAACTCATTGATAGTGTGCTTGAGGACGTAGTTGTGGAGACAGCAAGGGAGGTGGCATGTGTGGTGTGTTTTGAAGACGATACTCTCGATGTCTAGGAGTTTCGACGCCGAGGGTCAGCTTGAAGCTGGTTTTTACCGATATAAAAGTTGTTGTTGTACTTGTTGTAATTGTGACATGTTGTTGAGAGACCCATCGAGGGTTCCTGTTGTTGTAAACATTATTTGATGTTGTTTTTATTTAATTGATGAGTCAGGGTGTGATGCGATTTTTCTTGTCGATTCTCGTTTTGCGCTTTGGTGCGTGACGGTTTCATTTTGGTGCTTGGGTTGAAGCGACACCCTCCCCCTTTCTTTTGGGGAGGCTCACTGTTTTTTGTTTTCAAAACTTGACGTGCAGCGACACCCTCCTTTCTTTGAGGTGAGGCTCGCTATTTCTCATTTTTTAAACTTAACGCACAGCGACACCCACTTTTCTTTTGGGCGAGGCTCGCTGTTTCCCATTTTATAAAACTTGACGCGCAGCGATGCCTCCCTTTCTTTTTGGCGAGGCTCGCTGTTTCTTGTTTTTTAAACTAAACGAGCAGCAATGCCCCCTTTTATTTTTGGCAAGGCTCACTGTTTTTTATTTTCAAAACTTGACACACAATGACGCCCCCTTTTCTTTTTGGCTAGGCTCGCTGTTTTTCATTTTTAAGACTTGACGTGCAGTGGCGCCCCCTTTTCTTTTGGGCGAGGCTCGCTGTTTTTTTCATTTTTAAGACTTGATGCGCAGCGACACCCCCTTTTCTTTTGGGTGAGGCTCGCTGTTTCTTGTTTTTTAAGACTTGACGTGCAACGATGTCTCCCTTTCTTTTAGGCGAGGCTCGTTGTTTCTTATTTTTTAAACTTAACGCGAAGCGACACCCCCCTTTCTTTTAGGCGAGGCTCACGGTTCTTTGTTTTTTAATTTGACATGCATCGATGCCCTCTTTACTTTTAAGTGAGGCTCACGGTTATTTGTTTTTGAACTTGACGCATAGCGACGCCCCCTTTACTATTAAGCGAGGCTCACTGCTCTTTGCTTTTGGGGTATAATATGGAATAAAAAGCTCAATTTTGACTTTATTTTCTTTGTTGGGGATTGCAAACCAATGCTAGTTCAAAATACATCGAGGGTTTGCCATAGTGGGCTTTTTCCATTGTCATCCCAGTGGAAGATGATGCGACATGTTTGGTGCTACTCGCCGATCGATGATGAACCTTGGATCGATGAAGAACCTTGGTGAGCCCTCGGTGATTTGTTTTTGCCTTGGTGATGAAGGTACCGGTTGATGCTGTCTTGGTAAGCCACAGGGTTCACATGTTTCCTTCTTGTGGAGCCTCAACCCTATGAGGCTCCGTGCCGCTCTGAGCATGAGTTTCTCCTAGAGTGTCTTCATGTTCTCATTCTTAGCGAAGCTTCTTTGGCATGTGGCTGATTGCCCACTTGCAGTAGGGAGGGATTGAAACCCCTCCTCTTGAATTTTTGTTGGGCGGCACCAAAGCCCTTGTCGATGTTGCCTCCACTGAACCTTTGCTTGAGGGTTGCTAGATAAATGTGAACCTCGCGGCTCGCATAGTTGAGCGGAGGTGTCGGCTAATGCGCACCAGCTTCCAGTAGGAGGTGTTGGTGATCCCTTCGCTCTGGGGCTCGGGATTGGTGGCAAGGGAGCACTCGGGCGGTGTCGCACCTAATTTTGCATAGCAAAATCAAGTACTCATATATGTGCACCCAGGCTGTCCAAACACACATATATCCTCAAATTGTAATAATATCAAAGTAAAGTACTTTATTACATCGCATATCTCATCATATTGTTATCTCATAGTCTTGCTCATCAGCAACATTATTACATAAAGCAGAAAAACTAAGCCCAAACTACCATAGGGACTCCAACTGGTGAACCCTAGTAGTCCTGGACATCTTCAGGGAACTCCTCATATATGACATCTGTTACCCATCCAAGAGTTTTGTTGAATGTGAAACAAGTGTAAGCGTCCCATGCTTAGCAAGTATAACAAAGGGATCTATGAGGCTCAAAGGCTTGACACGGTTTGACTGTGGTAAGCAATTTTAGTTGGTCAAGTTTTATTAAACCTGTGTCACTAATTTAGTGAATAAACCCACCCAAGTTGTAATTATAATTAATCAAGATTATATCATTCCCACCATCCAAGTAACCACTAATCATGAAGGATCCAGGCTGCTCGTATCCATGAGCCCAGCTGTTATAACAGGTTAAATAATTCTATAGAATTTGTACAACTTTACCCACCGAGCCATGATTCCCAATGTCGGGGTTTGCAAAGCCCACATCGCATCTACCAAGGAAGCGTGGTAGGGTTTCACTACATAACCCTTCGCTAGTCACACTAACAAGTCATAGCTACTAAGGTTTTAGCCATCTAGCCGTATGCGGCCCTCCTCTAGGAGTGGCGCTCATTATCGTGGCATAGTACACACCCTAGTAGGAAAAGAAACATACCAACTAGTGCCCCCCTCTTGCCCTAATGGAAAGCTACAGACAAGCTAGTACAATCTAGTTACCAGGCTAAAGTCAGAGCCATTTGACACTTGGGGTTGTACTGAACCTCCTGGGTGGCCGCTTCAGGATTGAGTCCTTACAAAAAGGCACTCAACCCAGTACTCCAGCCCCCTAAAAGTTGCTAAAAGGTACCATTTTATCATGTTGCATATACCTTTAATCATGTTTAATATTTATTTTAGGTTATGCACTGCAGCAACTATCCAAAATGCATCCCAAACCATAGGTAACAAGGATATGTAGTACAAGAAACAATCTAGGTAAAGTCCTTAAGGGCGATTCAATTTTAAACACATGCATATGTATGAATTATAGAGTTCATAGGTACAAGGGGCCTTTTCTACACTTGCCTTCCTCAATTCCTTCTTGGTACTGCTGGTCACCCAACTGATCCTTAGCAACCTCGAACTGATCACCCTCTAAACGTGTTCCAATTCACCAATCAAGCATCCATTCTAGTCATCACATGCATACAAATATACTTCTACTAGAATAGTACACCAAACAGTAAAACATAGAGATTGAAAAGCTTATAAAACTAATCTACGTACTGCTACGAACACATGAGCGAAAGAATCACTCTAATCGGCTTTAAAACACAAAAGTTATGTATAATACAAGTTTTAATGGCATTTCTGTTCTAGACGACGCATACTACTATTTAAGAATACAGGGGCTAAAATAGATAAATATAGGACTAAAAGTAAATCCTTTGAACTGATGTTGGACTGTGGATTGATTTTGGGAAAATAGAAGGGCTAAAACACAAAGTGCGCTCAGCTGACCGTGGTTAGACTATGTCACCGCTGACTGGGCACAACGTGGCATGTGCTAGTTGGTGCGGTGCACCACCGTGTGCGGTGAACCAGTGACGTGGGCACTGTGCTTCGTGTCCACGGGTCCATGATGGACCAGCCACTTAACCCCGGAGTGGTATCTAATCTGCGCCGTCCATGGGAGAGCCGATGACATAGATGAAAGGCGTCATTTTCCCCCATCGGCTCACAGTGCAGTGGCGGCGGCGCCATTGACATCGATGACCCAAGCTCATCGGTGATCACCAGAACAACGATTTCGACCGCCTCAGACCAAACCGAGGGCACAGGAGTAATGGGCGTGACAGCACGAGTTCAACACAAGAGGTATACCATGAGTCCGGAGGGGGTGATTACGGTGTCTAGGGAGGTTCCAAGGCGGTCGGCGACGAGTGGAGGTAGACTGGAAAGAGAAGCCACTGCTAGTGAGCTCAGGAACATCAAACCCTAGACCAAATTGAGAAGAGAAAGGTACCTACGGTCATGGCGAAGCTCCTAAGCACAACTGCGAGGACTGATGAGCTCCAGAGTGGCGATTTTAAGGGCAACAATGCGAGCTCAGGCAGTGTACAAAAAGAGAGAGAGGGAAGGGCTCAACAGCGAGCTTTATAGGGCAAGCAAGCGTGGTAGAAGAGGAAATGGGTGTGGCGCAATTCACGTAGTGTCATTGTGGCTTGATGGAGCCCTTGATGGCTCCCTTCACTCGGCAGGTGAAGCTGCCATTGAAGGCAAGCACGGTATCTCTTGTCAGCGAGGAAGGAAGGGGAAGGCGGGTGGCTAATGAGTGAGCTCGACCGCATAGTGGAAGAAAGGGGAAGAGTGGGTGCGGGTGTGGCTTGGATGCGAGCAGGTCACCGCTTGGGCCAAGTGGGGCTCCAAGTTGGGCCATGGGCGTGAGACAGGAGGAGGGAAGGGGAAATGGGCCGCCAATAGCCCAAGGCCAGAAGGGCACATAGAAAAAGAAAACGAGAACGGGCTAGCTTTGGTTGATGGGCTAGGAAGGTGAGAGAGAAAAACTTTAAAAGAAAAGCCTTTTCATTTTTATAACTTGACAATTAGATCAAATTCAAATCAAATTTCAATGTAACCCCAACCAACCTAGCCCTACACTCAACCAAAAACATATGCTTCAGCATGAATGCAACAAACAAGTTTCTAAACATGATGGTTAATTTTAATTTAATCAAAAAATATTATTTAGCTTAGGTTAAAATGCATAGAAAACTAAATAAATACCCAATTTAATCTCTAAATTGTAAATAGAATTTTTAGGGTGTTACAAACCTACCCCCTTAAGATGAATCTCATCCTAGAGATTCGGATGGTTGGAAAAGATTGGGATACTCAAATCTTAGATCCTCCTCTCTTTCTCATGTTGCCTCATCCTCAAAATGTTTGTTTCACTGAACTTTACACATTCTTATAGCCTTCTCCTTGTAACTCTCTCAGCTGTTTCCAAAATTTTTACTAGGTGTTCTTTATAAGAAAGGTCCTTCTAGATATCGAGCTCATCCAAAGATAATTGTTCCTTAGGTACCCTTAAAGATTTCTTAAGCTGTGACACATGGAAGACGTCCTGAACACTTGAGAGCTGCTAAGGGTACACTAGCTAATAAGCAACTTCTCCTCTTCTATCAATGATCTTGAAAGGTCCCACATACCTAGGAGACAACTTTCCCTTAGTATGAAACCTCTTAACTCCTCTCATAGGTGAAACTTTGAGGTAAACAAAATCACCGATCTCAAACAACAAATCCCTTCTTGTAGTATCAGCATAACACTTCTATCGAGACTGTGCAACCTTCAAATTTTGCCTCACTGTTTGTACCTATTTTTTTGCCTCTTGTAAAACTTCTAGCCTAAAAACTTGACTTCCCCCTATTTGGTTCCAAAACAGTGGTGTCCTGCATTTTCTACCATACAACACTTCAAACGGTGTCATTTTGAGACTTTTCTGGTAACTATTGTTATAAGAGAATTCATCATAAGGCAAACTCTTATCCTAGCTTGTCCCATACTATAGAGAACAAGCTCTCAACATATCCTCTAAAATCTAATTCATTCACTCAGTCTGCCCATCTATCTACGGATGATACACTGAACTAAAGTTCAACTTTGTGTCCATAGACTCATGCAACTTCTGCCAGAAATGAGATGTGAACTGTGTACCTCTATGTGGGGTTATTAACCCCTATACCCTTATGGCTAGGCTTGGGCCAGCCCAGATCAGTGGGTTCGGTCCACCAAAAGACAACGCGCGGCCCGGCCAACCTGTTCGGAGTCCCGCGTAAGGAGTCAAAATAGATTTGGCGACCAAGCAAGATCCTAGTCGGTTAGAATAGGAATCCTTATCCAGCCATGTATGGCAATTGTAACTGGCTAGGATTAGTTTCCAGATCTATAACCCTACCTTCCGGACTGTATAAGGCGGGTAGGGGACCCCTCTAAAAAACATCTCTCATTGACATACAGCAATACAATTAGACGCAGGACGTAGGTATTACGCCTTCTTGGCGGCCGAACCTAGATAAAACCTCGTGTCTGCCTTGCGTCACTGTCTTGTTTGTGGCTTGCGCATCTGTCTGCCGATAATCTACTACCTTGGGCATACCCCTAGGTAGACTGCCGACCATATTTCATCGACAGTGGCGCGCTAGGTAGGGGGTGTGCATACTGCTCTCCAAGTGAACAAGACGGTCATCACCTCCGGCCCCTTGGCTACGCCAAGCGGACTCACATTCACTGTCGGCTAGATCACCTGGACCACCGGCTCCGACGACTTCATCGCCATGGCCACGGAGGAGGCGTGGATTCAATCTGCGTCAACCACTACCTCACCTGCATCAGCTACAGCTCCGACCACGGTGGATGCGGCTCCGACCATGGTGGATACGGCTCTGACCATGATAGATCTGGCTCCAACCATGGTACATCTGGCTCCGACCACGCCCGCATCATCTTCAGCCACACCGACAACCCGTCATCCGCCTCCCCGCTACAAAGGGAAGCAGATCGACAACACCGACCTGCTCGATTCCATTGATCAGGTCAGCACCAAACTCGCTGAAACCCTAGCTCTAGTAAGTACGATTCAAAGTCAACCTAATGAGCAGGTAACTGCTCCCCACAATAGATCTACCTAACTAGTTCGGGCTAGCCACCCTGCATGGCTTGGTACAGATCTCGTGGTCATATCTACTCCTGAAGGGCGCTCCGCTCATTGCTAGCCAGCCTCCGCGATGGGCCTCTAGCTCTCCAAGTACGAAGCATCGATGGAGAACCACCAGGCCCAGCCCTACGGCCTGTGAAACGCTGCCTCCAGCTACGCATATAACCTACAACGCCGCTTGAATCTGTGTTTTATGCACTGACCTCGACCGAAGCCACGCAACTTCGTCAACATGATCCAGATCGAAGATTATCAAGAAGGATCCGTCCACACAGTCCAAGAGGGCGACTCCAGCTCCTCGTCTAGCATCGTATCTAATACCTCCATCCACACTAAGCTCCAGCATCACAACGATGAAGGCGTCGAATACGGTCTGGATATCCCAGACCACGCCCCATGGGCCCCATAATTCCCGTCTTTCTCGCCAAGGCGAGGGGATTTGATCAACGTTGTCAGCAATGATGAACCACCAGCAGTTGGCAAAATAGAACAAGAAAGGACTGCGCGCGAGGCACACAATATTGACTGGTTTAATCGCCGGCAAATCGAAGCTGAAGCAGAAGAGGAGGCACGACGCATAAGGGTCCAGCCACGTGACCTCAATAATGCCTTTGATAGGGTGGGGGACAAACAAGTCTTCAAGACTCCAAGCGCCAATGTAGCCGTTGCCATGGCGACAATGTAGCGGCTACCCAACACTCCCAAAACCCAGGCAGTTCGCGATGATATACAAGCTTATCTGACGGCTGCTATGGCTCAGACTGTAGAGATGGTGAATCAAGCCCGGGCTCCATCCATTTCAATTGAATCAAGCCACAGCCACCAATACTCAAGTCGCTCATAGCCACTCAACCAACATGGCTCGTGCAACAATGACCCATTAGACAACCGTCAAGGTGGAAACAGTGGTCATGATGGTGGTCGGGACGATAACCGCCGTCGGGAGGATAACTGCCGTGACATTTGGGATGATAACCGCCATGATAACCGCAACAATCGTCGTGATAACCACAGTTGTAGGGCTAATCCAGATGGCAATCAAGATCACCGTGATGGCAATAACGATCTCTGCCATTACCTCGGTGGACGTGATCTACATGCTCGCATCAACCAGAGAGCCAACAATCATGCATCCCATGAAAGCTATCGCCGTATGGAATATGACACTGCCCACGGCCCACCGGGTTTGAAGCAGTTTACTCCACACCTTTGCCAAGTCATATGGCACAAGAATTTCAAGCTCGAGAAACTTCAGAAGTACGATGGCAAGGAAAACCCGGAATTATGGGTCATGCTCTATGAAACTGCATGCAGATCAGCCATGGCTGACGAGCACGTCATGTCTAACTACTTCCTAGTCGCTATTGGCCATGCAGGTCACCAATGGTTGGTCAGCTTGCCGGTGAACTACTTTGATTCTTGGCAGGAGCTCAAGCAAGCCTTCATCGACAATTTCATCACTACTTGTGAACAACCGGGCAACAAGTACGATCTACAATGGATCTGAGATTGGAAAGATGAGCCACTACGCGAGTACGTCCGGCGTTTCTCAGAGATGCGCATCAAGGTCCCATCAATCTCTGACAATGAGGCAATCGAGGCTTTCATCACTGGCCTCCACTTCCACGATGCCCTAAGAGACAAGCTCCTCTGAAAGAGACCTAAATCGGTCATAGCGCTCCTGGCCACCGCTAAGAAATATGCGGACGCCGACGACGCTAAGAAGATAATTATTGAAGAAGCAGCAAGGGTTCCACGCTCCAACCACCCCCCACACCGCGACGATTACCGCGGCAACCGTGGTTGAAACGACAATTTTGACCGCCACAACCAGCGCAATGACTCCCGCGACCACCACGACCAACGTAATCAGCGGCGTAGCCGCTGTGACGATTACAGGAGCAAGCGTGCTCGGGAAGACGACGGTGAGGTCAATACCATTAAAAAGGGTGGCGGACGTCGTAATTACGAAGATGACTACACCAAAGCATTGAAAGGGCCCTGCCAGCTCCATCCTAAGTCAAACCATACCATGGAGAATTGCCGTGTTCTCAAGTCTATCTATACGCGTCAACATGCTCCAGATACATCCGACAAGCCTAACGACGCAGGAGAACAGCGCAATGAGGATAACGACGATGACGATGTAGACCCTTGTCACAAGTACATCAAGCCAACTAATCACGTGCACACCATCATTGGAGGCAAAGTGTCCATTGAGACCAAGTAGGAACGCAAGCTGCTCGCCCATGCTTGCTTGAACGTGGCCAACGCTGACAACCTTCTCGCCGATCCGTGGCTCCCTCTGTGGTCTCACCGCAAAATCTCTTTCAGTAGAAAGGACCAATGGGCCGCAATACCTGAGCCAGGATGTTTTCCCCTGGTCCTCGATCCTTGTATCAACAAGGTCTAGTTTGACAGAGCACTGATCGACGGCAGCAGCTCCATCGATATACTGTTCAAGAATAGTCTGCCTGCCCTGAAGATAGCTCAGGCGGATCTCAAGCCATACGAGGCACAGTTCTAGGGTGTTCTCCCTAGATAGAGCTCTACACCTCTCGGGCAGATCACGCTACCTGTGCAGTTTGGGACCCCAGACCACTTCCGCACCGACTACGTCAACTTTGTGGTCGCTGACTTCGATGGCACCTACCATGCTATTCTTGGTTGACCGTCGCTCACCAAGTTCATGGCCATACCTCATTACAGGTATCTGGTGCTCAAGATGCCTACCGAGAAAGGAGTTCTAACCCTCCGAGGCAATGTGTACGCAGCTTATACCTACGAGGACGACAGTTTCAAAATAGCAGAGGCTCACAACCTCTCTATTCACATGGCCGAAACCATGCTCGACGCCAAGAAGACCTCAGCCGACCACCTGGAGATCCCAGAGCTCGAGGCTCCTCACAAGAACATCAAGTCCAAGGAGCACAAGGTGATCCAGCTAGTCGACGGCGATCCCAGCAGAACGGCCCTTATTGGGGCCAACTTGGATCCCAAATAGGAAGACGCGCTCGTCAGGTTCCTGAGGAGCAACATGGATGTGTTCGCATGGAAACCTGCTGACATGCCCGATGTACCTCGGAACTTGATTGAGCACTCCTTGAATATCAATGGCAAGGCCAAACCTATCAAGCAGAAGCTACGACGGTTCGCTCACGATAAAAAGGAGGCGATTAGGGTAGAAGTTACATGGCTTTTGGTAGCCGGATTTATCAAAGAAGTGTATCATCCGGAGTGGTTAGCCAACCTAGTTCTTGTACGCAAAAAGAATAATGAATGGAGAATGTGCGTTGATTACACTGATCTCAACAAACATTGCCCTAAGGACCCCTTTGGCTTACCTCGCATAGACGAGGTCGTAGATTCAACCACCGGTTGCGAGCTCCTTTCCTTTCTCGATTGCTACTCTGGTTATCACCAGATCGCTCTCAAAAAGGATGACCAGATCAAGACATCTTTTATCATGCCTTTCGGCGCCTACTGCTACACGACCATGTCGTTCAGGCTTAAGAACGCCGAAGCTACCTACCAATGCGCTATACAAGCTTGCCTCAAAGACAAGATAAAAGACGACCTCATCGAGGCTTATGTTGATGATATAGTCGTCAAAACCAAGGAAGCACATACCCTTGTTGACAACCTAGAATGCACCTTTGCAGTCCTTAACACATTCCAGTGGAAATTAAGGAGTCAAAACAGATGTGGCGACCAAGCAAGATCCTGGTCGGTTAGAATAGGAATCCTTATCCGGCCATGTATGGCAATTGTAACTGGCTAGGATTAGTTTCCAGATCTGAAACCTTGCCTTCCGGACTATATAAGGCGGGCAGGGGACCCCTCTAAAAAACATCTCTCATTGACATACAACAATACAATCAGACGCAGGACGTAGGTATTACGCCTTCTTAGCGGCCGAACCTGGATAAAACCTCGTGTCTGTCTTGCATCACCGTCTTGTTTGTGGCTTGCACATCTGTCTGCCGACAATCTACTACCTTGGGCATACCCCTAGGTAGACTGCCGACCATATTTCGTCGACACTCTATTAGAAACAATCTTCTTTGGTACCGCATGCAAACATACAATCCTTTCCATGTATAGCTCTGCTAACTTTGCACCTGAATAAGTAGTCTTCATAGGAATAAAATGTGCCACTTTGGTCAACCGATCTACAATTACCCGATTGAGTCATATCCCTTTTGTGTATGGGGTAAGCCCACTATAAAGTCTATTCCAACTTCCTCCCATTTCCACTCAGGTATTTTCATAGGTTGAAGTAAACCTGATAGCCTCTGATGCTCTGCCTTTACTCTCTGGCATGTATCGCATATGGCTACATATTTAGCTGCATCTCTCTTTAGTCCACCACAAATATCTCTTTCTAAGATCAAGATACGTCTTAGTACTTCCCAGGTGTATAGAATAAGCTGAGTCATGAGCTTCCCTCAAGATAGACTCCCTAATAGATTTCACTTCTGGCACACAAATCCTTTTACCAAACCACACTGTTCCCTGATCATCCATATGGAATCCTGGTGCTTTACCGATCACTATACGCTCAGCAATGTCCTTGATTTTCTCATCATCTAGCTGCCCCTTATGAATCTCTCATTCTAAGGTAGGTTCCACCTCTAATTCTATACTATTAGCCACAATACTCAAATTCAAGTGTTCAAACTCTTCACATAACTCCCTAGGTAATTACATTACATAGGCCATGTTGACATAACTCTTCCTACTCAGAGCATCTGCTACTACGTTAGCTTTACCCGGATGATAGTGTATCTCCAAATCATAATCCTTGATTTACTCTAGCCATCTGCGCTGCCTCAGCACTAGCTATAGAGTAGTAGTCTTGTAGTGGAGTAGAGCAAGTGCAGAGCATCTTGGAGTCCAAAAGAGTCTTCTGGGTCTATTATAGCTCCTTTGTAATTCTTTCATTTCTGCATTACTTTAGTCAGTATTTATTTCATAACTTTATTCTAGTATTGCTTGCTTTACTTTAAGTACTTAGTCATTAGTGTTCATCATTAGTGAGCTTAGGTGCTTATTGTTTGGCATTAGTAGCATAGATTATCTTATCATTAGTAGTCTTTCATTAGTACCAGTTCCACCGTCTAGTTAGGGTGCTTTGATCTTATTTCATTAGAGCTCAAATCAAAGTAGTAAGCCTGTAGATTAATCGTGGTGCTTAGGCTATAGATTACCTGTGGATACAGCTAGGCCTCCAGATAGATTGTGGTAGGTGGCAAGTGGTGACAACCTTGTCCATCCTCTGTATTCCACCCTGATAGGTCTAGTTATTAAATCGTAGGGCTCATGGCAGACATTGTCTATTTACCTCTCCTAGTCGGTAGGCGGGCTATGCCCTAAAGTACTATCACATTTCTCCTAGTTATTTGTTTACCCTTAGTTACTAGAAAGATATATCACTCGCTCTCCCACCTAGCTATCTCTGGTAAGCTTGTATTTAGTAGTTAGTTTAGGTAGTTCACACCCATCCTTCACTATCGTTCACCTACCTAGGATCAACTTAAGGCCTTCCTTTAGCAAATCCTAGTCCTATATAAATTCTAGCCTTCCACCTTACTATGGGAAAAAATATAAATTTGACACTCGGTACTCACCGAGCGAAGTGCTACGCGATAGTTCTATGCACTTGCAGAATCCTCCAATAGTCGTTAAGAAATATCAACAAGCATTTCTGGCATCGTTGTCGGGGAAGGCAACTGGCCTTGGATTTATATTGCTAGATTCGCTAGCTAGGTTTTTAGTTATCCTAAGTAGTTTATCCTTTTTCCTCATATCCTATAACTACCCTACACGATCATGGGCGATAAGTCCATTCATGATTTTTCTACACCCTCAGCTGCTAATGTAGCCACCGGACCTAATGTTATCAATGGGGATGCTAACTTTGAGCTTAAGCCAGCATTAATTATGATGGTTCAAGCTAGTCCATTTTGTGGGAAAGCCCATGAGGATGCTAATGCTCACCTCCAACATTTCTTGGACATTTGTAGCACATTCACCATTAAGGGAGTGAGCCAAGAGGCTATATGTCTTTGCCTTTTCCCCTTCTCTTTGTTAGGAAAGGCTAAGCAATGATTTTACTCTAACCGCAATGCTATAGATACCTAGAACAAGTGTTCCAATGCTTTTGTTGTTAAGTTTTTCCCCATGGGGAAGACTAATGCTCTGCGCAATAAATTCTCTAGTTTTAAACAACTAGCAAATGAATCAATTTTCGAGGCTTGGGAATGAATGCAAGAGTATGTCTCTGCATGCCTACACCATGGCATGGAAGACTGGCTTTTGATCTAGAACTTCTACCATGGATTAGTGTCGTTAGATAGGAGCCATTTAGATGCTGCTGATGGTGGACATGACTCGATCCGAGTATGATGTCCATACATTTCATCCTAGTATCGCTTAAATTCCCGAGCGACTTGATCTGACTCACGCTAGTAGTCAGACATGACTCGCTCATGGGGGTCGCATACATAGGCACATATACATAGTTCGTGGCAAAGCACTACTTGTCATTGTCCTAACGACTGACCCATTCATGGTTCTTTCCAATCGCACCTCGCGCACTGATGAACCGGTGACCCAGGTCTCGCTTCCTCATTCATACTAAAGAGGTCGCCCTAAGCGAGCCTCATGGACTAGCTCCTAGGCAAGGCTTTGCACCCACGCATGATCCTAAAAAGAAATGGGACACTTGTTCGCTCAAGGTGAAGGGAATGAAAGGAAAGAGAGCTTTCAATGTTTGCTCGCTTTCTTCTTGCATCATGCCAGATCTATGACCTATCCTCGATGTCTTGGTTCTTCATCAGGTCATGCACCTTCTCAGCCCTATGGGCTAGTCCCCAGGCTAAAACACGCACCCATAGGCATAGGACTAAGGGAGCAGAAGGAAGAGAAAAGGCGGCAGAATGACAATGAATGCGCTGATCACACACCATATACACAGAGCCCAAACATGTTCATCACAACAAGGTCATCCATATAGCACCAGAAATTTACATCGAAAACTCTCATATACCTAAAGATTGGAACTGACGGCGAATGCAGTCAGCCAACACCTTGCTCGCAAGGCTCTCTAAACGATGAGCGACAGTGCTGCCGATGGTAAGGATATCGCCATCGCACTTCCTCGACGCATATCCTCGCCCAACGTCATCGAAATCAATGCCACCGTGGTGCGAACTGACCGATGTCAAAGTGGTATGAATGCCGCAATGAACCCCCTCAGTGATCAGGGGATCCACTCGGAGGCGGGCCTCATCAAGGCAAAGCACTAGCTAGGTATTCCCTCGGTTAGCGCTGAGCACAACATCATAAAGAACCCAACTAGGAACGGTCAGCGTTGCTAGTTGGTCGCTCATCTCCTACACCTTCTAGTTAACAACCGCCTTCTCTTCTTGATCTGAGAGCACCCTCACGCATAGCCCTAAAGAGAACAGCTGGTTCACGACCAAATATAGCAAACAAGACAAAAGTGTGACACAAAGTAGAATAGAACTTACCGCCGCAAGCGAAGTGTAGTTTCTAGCACTCAGCTTCAAGACGTTGATGCCCCTACTCGGCTTCTTTCCAAGCAGTGCCAATTGGGGTGAGCTCCATCTCTTGGACAGCCAATGCATCCTTGAGACTAGCCACCAAGGATGTCAGAGCCTCAATCTAGGATCAAGCCCACGCCTCTTAACGGTGTAGTTCCTCTTCTGACCTCTGGGAAATGTCCAATTCCCCACGCAAGTGTCGCACTTTGGGCTCCGACGCATCCAGGTGACCATGGTCGGCGGCATCTCCAACTTGTGCCTGATAGGCCAGGTGTAAGAACCATGACTTCTCCAATGAAATTTTTGCCAGTCTCTATAGAAAAGCGATCAAACGACTACGGCAAGCCCAGAACGAACGCGGTAAAACTAGAAGACTGGATCGCTCACCTGCTCTTAAGCCACCACCTCGTTGGTCATCCGACGCTGAGCCTACATGCCCAATTGGGTGATCATAGTGACTATGTCACCCATCTTGGACAGGGTTACCTGGACCCCCTCATGACTCTAGGAGGTAACCTCCCTCATGGCTCACTTAGCCACATCATCCACCACAAACAGTGCTTCGCAAGAGTCTAAGGGATGCGGCCACATAAAGAAGTCCCCACCTAGTTCAAGTTCCTCTCCATGATGGACAAGAGCTGACATACTCAGGCCATCAAAAGCTACCTCTTTAGAAGGGGGTCATAGGTGGGCGGCGAGCTTGCGTCCCCTCCAAAGAAATAGCTCGAGTACGATTCCCTACCGCAGAGGAGCTCTCCTCGAGGGGCGAACACAGAGACATGATGGGATGAAGTCTAGCCATCATCCCCAAGGCAGCACCATCACCAAATGACTCCAGCTGCGTGAAGGGGCATGAATCACTCCCTAGTAGTCTTAGTGATGTGAGCCCCAGGAGGGGCTCTCTGCACCACAAATATCGTTGGGACCGGACAACTGAATATTATCAACAGTCACCACAAATAAGAAATCAAACAACAATGTACCAAGTGGAACATTCCACAAAGGATAGGATGATCCGCTTCTTCATGCACAACTCTATAGGAGGGATCATGATAGGAGGCACCACCACTAACGCCACTGGGCCAGAGGTTGGTAAGGTACTCCTAGTTGTGTCGGCGGCGCTGACCTCTTCCACACCACGCTCTCTAGCGTCCCCTATATACTCGGTCTCTGATGTCCTCACTAGGGGCATTGGGGATGCAGGGCATTCAACTACCATGTTAGCAAGAAGGTGCTTGAGAAGGTCTTGATCCTCTCCCCTTAGCATCTCCAAGGATGGATGCATGAACCTCGTCGTCTGCCTTGGTCATGGCACTAATCACCATCGCGTCCTCGGTACCCTCTCCCTAGGCTAGAGCCTCGAATGCCGCCAGGGAAGGGTTGATAGAAGCCATGCATGAGGGGCCCTAGCCACATCGATGGTGGTGCAAGGGTGCTTCAGGCTTGGCACCCTCAGCAATGATGAATCTGCATGCTTTCGAGCGGAGCCTTCCTTAGTCACGGTGACCACTGAGCGGTCAGCGCTGCTCGGCCCAATGCCGTCACCAGATCTGCATGGAACATCGAGGGTGCTCTGAAGGATTGCTAGGTCCTCATCCTTGGATCTATCCTCATCGTCATCATCATCATCACCTAACAAGGAAGCCCTGCGCTTCTAGCACTCTATGTGCTTCATCACCCTCTCCCACCTAAGGCATCTTCTCTCCTTGGTGGCCTCCTTTTCCTAGGTGGTACGCTCAGTGCCCCTAGGGCAAGGAACATGGAAATAGGACTTGAATGAGGGCATAGGCTATGGAGACGAAATCTATCAGCTAACAACTCTTAACAAAGAAAACATAATAGATTAAGGCGACTTACCAGATTAGGCAAGAAATTCGCCGAGAATGCCTACACTGCATTCCTGACTGAAACAATGGTCTCAAAAGAAACTAGCCTGGTGACCCGCCTAGCGACCTTAGATGCCTCAAGCTTTCCATGGTTTCATGGGCTAGATCCTTGACCCTAGAATAGTCGCATAATAGGGTCACCAGCTACTTTAATGGCTGGACCCGTCGCTCGACCATGGTCCTCAAGACCACGACGCCATCCAAACCGGCCAACACTTAGCTTTTAAGGATCCTTAGGATCTCATTAATTTTTTACGATCACGTCCTATTGCACCCCAACTCCATGAGTCCAACCTCACCAGCACGACATTGAAGAAAGGAGGGAGGGGGGCGGCAGCGTCATCCTGAATATAGAACCAATGTTTATGCCGGCTAGAGTTTGAAGAACTCAATGGCAGGCATGGGTAACTGTAGGAGACCCCAAGGTGCATCTGGATATTCATCCTGCCCACTAGGGCAAGCACACCACCATCAGAACCATGCACCTTGTGGGTCTTCACCTTGAAAACCCTCCAAAAGAGGTCTTTGCTGGGCACTATCCCTAGGAAGGCCTCGTAGACGACAACAAAGCTCACCAGCTAAGACACCACTTTGGGAGGAAGCTATTGTAGCTAGACTTCATGCTCACAAAGGAAGCCATGGAGGAAGTTGGATGCCTAGATCACAAACCCATGCTTGTGGAAGTCAATGAACGACACTGCCACCCCAGGCTGCAAAAGGGGGAGCGCCTTGCTGGTAGCATCCCTCCATCTAGTGACCTCCTTTGGTGGAAGAAAACCCTTCTCCATGAGCCGCCCCAGCTTCGCCTTTATCATCATTGAAGGTATCCACTCACCCATCTTGCAATGCAGGTAGAGAGCAGGACAGACGATGGTGGCAGCGATGCACATGACCTAGAGGTAATCCTCACAAACTTGACCCCACTCCTTCCTCTTGGTTGTAGGAATAGCGATAGAAAGCAAGAACAAGGTAAGGGATGAGCTCAGGTAAAAGTGGGCTATTTATGTGGTGGTAGTCGGGGATGCGAACCGTGTCCACATGGAGTCCGCCCTAGAATGGGCCCCATGAACCCTCTGGAAATGAGCCAATGCACTGCAACGCACAGGGACACCACTAAGACACAAAATCTGGGGAGGATGACCACCCCTAGGATTCATGCGTAGAGCGCCCCTCGGTCATATGATCGTGCGGCACAGTGCGAAATCACATGCAAATGGATGCCGATAGTTCACACCGTGGCTAGGGAGGCCAAGAAGCCCCTAGGCCCATGTGCAAGGCAACCAAACATGACCACGACCCTGTGTCATACCTAGGATACCCTCTCTTGGGCTGGCCCATAGAAGCGCTCAAGGCCACAAAGGGATAGGTGTAGGGTGAGATGGGCCCCTGTGGCTCTAATTGGTGGTGCAGAGCCACGCGACCATCTCTCTCTGTGTTCGAGTCATCAGCTTCAAAGTCGCCTAGGTTGACCCCCTCTAGGGGGAGGCATCTTGACCTCTGACCGCTACGAAGGTGGTCGGGGGCCAATGATTTATGGGACATCTCTCGACGAGGCATCGCCAAACTCCATGTCGATTGGGGAGGATATTTGGTCCCGCTCAGACTACTCACTGACCCTGATGACGTGCACTGCTCCAACTATGTGGTTATTGTGGACATGCCTCTCCCCATGTGGGGTGAAACCAAATTTGCCCATCAAAAGGCATCATGGCCCCTTAGGCCAAAGAGGGCATTGGAGAAAAAGGAGGCGAACAACTATAATCCCACAATTAAGTCAAGGCCCAACCTTGATCTACTCCTCCCAAAGCCTCAGGTTCCTAACCCACAACTGGCACTAGAGCCTCACAAACCTAACAAGAGTCACCAGCCTTCGATAGGTAAAAGGATAGCAATGCATCCTATGAAAGCCATGAATCTAAACGTGTCAGAATCGAGACAATGACCCCCAGTCAACATGTCTCAAATACCCCAGCATCATTCAATGATGTAATGTTAGGGAATAAGCCTAGGCTAGACATAGCACTGACAGTTGACACCGCCTCAATCCCCCATTACTCGCAAGCCACCTTGTAGCACTAGTTTTTGGAAAGGGTAGCACCGGCCTCTAGCCACCATAGACAACCCCAGTGGGTTGCATGCTTGGAGCCCCATGGCTTGTCAGTGTTTTGAGTCACCACCAACAAGTAAATTTATAATATTGTGCATCTGGCTCAGATGGTGTGCTAAGAGGACATGAGGTCTATACTGGTTCGGGCAGAATGTCCCTAGGTCCAGTTCGTTTGCTGCTGCTTGTGTTACTTGCACTAAAACTTCATCATCGGGGTTACAAACGGGCGAGAGAGGGATAGGTCCCAAGTCTCTAGTGGAAGGAGTGAATAGGTGCTGAGAGCTCGGTTGTTGCTTAGTCGTGTGTTCATGTTGTGCTCTTGTGTGTTTATCTAGTTTCGATGGGTTGATCTAGCTTGAATCAATTGATAGTTTGATCATTGGTCAGATGCCCCTCATGGGATGCCCTACTTTCCCTTTTATAGACCAAGGGAAAGCATGGGTTGCAGCGGAGGAAAGGAGGAGAACGAGAGAGGGAAGAAGTCCTTTAGGATCGCTGGATCCTTCTTCTCCTTCATGCGGGTCCCACCGACCCTATAGACATCAATAGGGATAGCTCCATGTCATAGCCCTATCCATCACTGGCTCCATGTGTAGGCATCATTTGTCGGTCATGATGCTCCACTCTGTCCTGGCGGACGTCATGCTGAACTAACGTGCCTATCAATATTCGTTCAGGGGATAGGTAGAACAACACCGGTATGCCTGATGTTGTTCCTAATGTGAATCCCTAGGTATGGCCCATCATGGCCATGGGTTATATCAGGGTGTGCCAGTCTCTTCCTTAGCGTCAGATTTTTGACCCACGCCCATACGCTTGGACCTAGAGTGGTTGGCGGTGGTATGGGTTTCCGTCAGGCAAGACAGAGCCCGTGGCCTTGGGGTCGGGTGAGGCGGAGCGAGAACCCAAGGGTCAGGCGAGGTAGAGCCTGTGGCCTTGAGGTTGGGTGAGGCAGAGTGTGAACCCAAGGGTTAGGCAAGGCAGAGCCCGTGGCCTTAGGGTTAGGCAAGGTGGAGTGCGAACCCAGGGGTTAGGCAAGGCAGAACCCATGGACTCGGGGTCGGGCGAGGCGAAGCCCGTGGCCTTAGGGTCGGGTGAGGTGGAGCATGAACCCAAGGGTCGGGCGAGGTAGAGCCCATGGCCTTGGGCTCGGTCAAGGGGGAGCACGAACCCAAGGGCCAAGCAAGGCGGACCCCGTGGCCTCAGGGTCTGACAAGGTAGAGCATGAACCTAAGGGTCAGGCGAGGTGGAGCCCACCCCCAGAGGTCAGGCAAGGGAAGCGTGAACCCAAGGGTCAGGCAAGGTGGAGCTCGTGGCCTCGGGGTCAGGTGAGGCGGAACTCGTGGTCTTGGTGTCGGGCGGGGCGAAGCTCACCCCTAGAGGTCAGGCGAGGTGTAGTCCGCTGCCTCAGGGTCAAGAGGGTGGAGCCCACCTACAGAGGTCGGATGAGGTGGAGCCCATGACCTTGGGGTCAGGCAGGGTGGGGCCCATAGCCTTGGTGTCGGGCGAGGTAGAGCCCGCCCCTAGAGGCTCCCTAGAGGTCGGTCGAGGCAAAGCCCCCACACCTAGGGGCCGGTTGGAGCCGTAGTTGCGCTCTTGACTGCTCGAATGAATCAATGTTGACGAGCATTAGCCCCTCCTCTTCGGGTACCCTAGTATTGGTCCCCAACAGTATCCCCTAAGCCTATAGAGGAGTAGAATACTCCTTCAGAGGCTTTTTTGAATGGGAGGACTCTGAGGGCCTTGGCCTTCTTTTGTCGCCCATGGTGTGACCTAGGGACAGTGATTTCCCTTTCATCGAGATCAGACCCCTTGGGGTGTAGACGTGAGATTTGGTGGGTCAGAAATGGTCTTTCCTTATTTGACCCCTACGGGGGTCTACTGTTCTATGACCATGCATTTGGTCTTCATGCGTGTCCAACTTTCCTTGAGCCCCCGCCCATAGCTAGGGTCTAGTCAAGGATCGGCTCATCTTTGCGATTGTCTTCTCTCAAGCATTTTTTTTGATAAAAATAGAGGGGCTGAGCCATGCCATGATTTTCCTCTATGGACAAATCACAGTGCTCATGAGTTGTTTATTGAGCTAGATCGAGTGGGGCCTCGACATCCCATTCATGGGGATCTGGCTTAGGCCAGCTTGGTGACCGACTCTAGATTCTTAGTGGTCAATCCATATAGTTCTTGGGTCCATTTGACCGATCCCGAGGGTTCTCTACCTTTCTTCGTGGAAACAACCATGCATCATATCTGGCTAAGACTCAAACATGGGCTAGGATGCCCATGACACTCGTGCGCCCGGGTACTGGCCGCTAGCAGGCGCATCCCTTTCCACCCCTTACTTTAAAAGGTGCTTGGAGCGGTTGTCGAAGCCATCGGTGGGCCAACCTTCGAACTCCTAGGCCTAGATGGGTCGTAGTAGCATTTTTAGCTATGTATCCCTTTTACCTATGATGGGTCATGATCCGTTTAGGAAGGTGAAACATTTGATGAATTTTCTGAGAGAATAGATAGAGGTTGCGTGTGCGTGTGTCGTGGCGAGACGTGGTGGTAGATCATGGTAGGCACAAAGATCTAGGAGGGAGGTTGGTTTCCTCACACCCGTCGCCCCTATAAAACCAAAGGGTTAGGCCTCCGGGTTCCATACCTTGCATCCTTGCCTCCGCAGCCACGACCACCTCCACCAATTGCTTAGGTTTCCTGCCTCCGCATCTCCGCCGCCGTTGAGCCCACATCCATCCACCCTACCTCCAATGGATCCATGGTGCCACTCTGACATCACCTTCTAGCGCATGGAAGGCCTCATCCATCGCAGTCTTCTCCATGTGCGGACCTCAACTGAGGAGTGGCTGCTGCCTGGCAAGGAGGATCTCTCATCTCCACCTAATGGCTATGTGGTGTCGTTCGCCCACTTCCGTGAGCATGGGTTCATGACCCCCGCCCACAAATTTCTTTAGGGGCTGCTGCACTACTACAAGATCGAGCTACAGCATCTCCACCCCAATGGGATCTAGCACATGGTGGCATTCGTCGCCCTATGCGAGGGATTCCTAGGGTCAGCCCCCACTTCAATCTATGGATGTACTTCTTCATCATCATCCTCTAGAAAAAGAGGGAGAAAAGTGGCAGGCAGGAGCTGCATATGCCGATGGGGTGCGCCGGCATCTAACTCTACAAAAATTGGGTCGGCGAGTACCTGTCCATGCGGCTCTTGATTTCTAACAAGGGGTGGAATTCATAGTGGTTCTACCTCAAGAATGATGCCGCTGCCCCTCTGTCGGAGTTCACCGAGTGCCTGATCGAAGAGGCCCCAAAGTCATGGAGGAAGTGGGGCATCCTAGAAAAGACAAGAAGAAGATCCAAGAACACATCGCCACCATCCACATCCTGAAGGAGAATGGCCTGAATGGGTTGGGCATAATTAGGGCCTACCACGCAAGGAGGGTGGCATCGTTGATGACGCGCGCGCTTCACTATATGCGATGGCGCTCGAGGCA
Organism: Miscanthus floridulus; assembly: GCF_019320115.1. Taxonomy (NCBI): domain Eukaryota; kingdom Viridiplantae; phylum Streptophyta; class Magnoliopsida; order Poales; family Poaceae; genus Miscanthus; species Miscanthus floridulus. Next base: position 68,947,061 of record NC_089589.1, read on the forward strand.
TCATTCGACGGAATGGTGCTAGCTAAGGGGGAGCTCCCCAACTCTGAGATCACGCAATGCATCAAGGAGGCAATGGAGCCTTCATGGGATGATGCGGGTGGCCCCCTTGATTTCATCTACCCGGTGCTAGGGCATCCTCCGATGAGGCTAGAGTTAGGCTACATCATCTTCATAAGTTTCCCCTTCTCTTGACTGCACTTCAATTAATTTCCTGACCCCTTAATACTAAGTTTGAGAGGGGTGGGATTAGTCGAGGGACCTCATCCTCATGGATCACCCGGCGACATTGTCGAGGGATTTGGCCGTGAGGATAGTGAATAGCGCCAAGGGTGAGCGGCTGAGGAAGGCAAAGGAGGACAAGAGGAAGAAGAAGCAGTAGAAGCTCAAGCTTGGGAATGAGGGGAGGACACTAACAGTAATGATGATGATGGAGACAATGATGAGGTAGTCAACGATATCAAGTGGGATGACCTAGAGAATGAGGATGCGCTGATAGGTATTGTTTCATCCTTGCAGGCATCAGGACCCTTCCCGCTCCATGGAGGGGACGGCATGTCCGGGGAGCCGATGGAGGAAGGCCATACCATCGGCCTACCCCAGGAGCCAACAAGGGCAGGCAGCTCTGCTGTCACGCCCATGGTACCAGTGAAGGTGGGTGGCTCCACCGTCACACCCCAAGAGTCAAGGGGAGCGAGCTCATCTGCCTAGGAGCAGGGGGCGACTCAAAACGGCCTTGTTCCGACAAGGCAGAGCAAAGGTCGAGGGGTTCACCCCCCAAACGCATCTGCTGCCCGATAGCGCTGAGGTGAGTTATCAGTTCCTCTATTTTTTCTACTTTGGTCAGATTTCATCATGACTTATGCTTTTTGTCCCTTGCAGCATTGAGAGGCAGCATAACCCTTTGGTGCTGGCGCCAAAGAAGAGCATTGCCCTACAATCAAGGCAGCATCCGTCGATTGGTGTTGCGCCTATTTCATGCACGAGCAGCCTTAGTGTGACCACATCGCCGGCCGATCAGGCGTCACCCATGATGGCGCCCATGCCCTCAGCGGGATGGATGGATGTGGGGGCTCAATGGGTGCCTTCAGAGGTCGCAGAGCAGTCGGTGATGGCCGTGATACCGCTACTTATGATGGGGTGGATGGGGCTACTAACCACGCTCATGGCACCAACCATGGTGGGCGCGACACAACCAGTCATGACCCTACCAACACAAGTGGAGGTGTTGGTGGCCGTGATAGATGGGTCCTAGCCAGGCGCAACCGCAGCGGCACCTGAGGCACCGGCGTGACCCACGCCATCGGTAGCCTGAGCGACGGCGCCTAGCATGGGCCGGATGGAGGGGGACGTGGCCGATGGCCCTTGAGAGTCATGGTGTTGGGTGAGAGGTCGATGTCTGCACTATTGACCTCTTCCATCGCCGATGGGGGTGTCCCAGTAGGGACATCATGGCGAGAGGGGTCGGTGGCATTAGGAGCCAGTAGGGAGTCATCCCTAGCCCTAACATCAGTAGGCAATGGATCGCTCATGTGGGGTGAGCTCCTGCTCTAGTGGGCAAATCTACATGATTCGGCATGGGCACTCTTCACCCTTGATGACACCGCCGAGACCATGGAGCGGGAGAACCTCGACGGGGGGATCGCGTCCATGCTCGAAGCCTTGAACCACGCTACAGGCGCATTATGTGATATCATTGTTTCGTCTGGCCGAGTATTGCTTGATCCTGCTTCTTGCCCTCACCTTCATTTTTCTATTCTTTGTATCCTGACCATCATCTTTCTGCAGTCCCTTATAGCTCACAGATGTGGGAAGCCTCGGTTCCTTCATCAACAAAAGGAGGCCTAGGACCGCCTCATCAAGGAGGCGCATCTACGTGGTGAGGTAACAACTTAGCTTGTTACCACCCAACAGAGGGTGGTTGAGATGACTCCCCTCATCGAGGAGATAGATAATCTTTAGTCGCGGGTGGCCGAGGCCCGTCGGGACGCTGACAAGGCCAAAAAAAGCATTCGAGGCCTTGTCGGCGATGTCGCGGAAGGACGACGAGGAAGCTGCCATGGTTAGGAAGGAGCAGATGAGCTGCTCTAGAAGGATGCCAATACCCGCCAGCAGATCCTTGACCTTTTTGCCAAGGTGGAGAAGGAAAGGGAGGTGAAGCTGAGGGCTAAGGAGAAGCTCATAGCCCTGGAGAAGAGGGCGAGCCTAGATGCCATGGCGATCGCTCAGCTATGCAAGGAGCAGGATGAGCTACTCCAAACCATAGAGAGGCTTCACTCAAAACATGGCACGACTCATGAGGAGCATAACCAGGCCTTCTGAGAGCATGACCAGGCCTACAAAGAGCATGACGAAGTGCAGCAAAAGGTCAGATCCCTCTAGGCCGAGCTCAAAAATGCAATGACCCAGAAGTTGGAGGCCAAGAGCGTTTATGCTAGGCTAGCCATGACCTTGCTGAGGTGAGGATGAATCTGCAGGCAAAGAGTGAAGAGCTCAGTATCCTGAGCATCGCCCTTAAAGTGGTCTGCGATGACCTTTAGGTGGTGTGGTTAGAGGGGACTAGCTCACTCATGGCTTGTGTCATCAAGATCATGGCTCGGGTGCGCTAGCTCGAAAGAAGAGCCCTTCGTGCTGGGGTCAATCAAGCCTTTGCAATTTCTCATTCTCATTATGGGGATGATGAGCCACGGCTATGCGCCCAGCTATGAAGTCCACAAGCTAGAGGAGATGGAAGCGGTGGAGGCTTCTCTTTCGTAGGACCAAGCGGACAGGATAGAAGACATAGTTCTCCCCTAGAGGGGCTAGTTAGTTAGATAGGTCGGACGATCATCTTTGTAATAAGCAGACAAGTTCTGACCCTTCTGTATCATTTAAACAAACTTGTCATTTCGTTTGATCAAATCTGTTCTTTTGTTTCAGTGTGAAACAAATTTGTTTTTCCTCCCTTTTTATGTGTGAAAAGGGGGTAATGCGTTTCATCCCATCCGTTTGTCAAGACCATAGAGCTTAGGATGTGGGGGCACATACTCTAATTACGCTAGTGAGCAAGAGTGTCGTAGCCACTAGGGTGTAGGTTTCTTGCTGTCCGACTAGCCTTACTCAGTCATTTGTTTCCACAAATCCTGCCACTAGGTTTTTTAACATGAGGAAGGGGTCGACATGGTGACTATTTCAGATAGGGTATATATGCACTTATTAGCCCCTGAGTGAGACCCAACCCCTTGTTGTTGCTAGGCTTGGGTGTCACTAAAGATTGAGGAGAGGATAGCAAAACTAGTAGGAGAAAGCGTCTCTTGTTTTCATACGTACCCCCTCCATAGGATCTGAGCCATCATTCTATGACCGTGCGTTTGGTCTCCTTATGAGTCCAACTTTTCTCGTGCCCCCACACATAGCAGGGGTCTAGTCAAGGGTCGACTCATCTTTGTGATCATTACCCCATCCGTGGTTTCCGCAACTAGAGGGGTTGATCTAACGTCGCTTGCCTCGATGGCTTGAGTGACACACTCGGTGAGCTCGCTAACAGGCATGTTCGAGTGGAATCTGAGTCCATCATTCATGATGGGGTTGGGATAGCCCTCATGTGGCATTCCATTGCTCCTTAACCCGCCTCCTGGTAGATGCCCGTGTCACTCTAGAGAGCGACTCAGGTGGCCCGCTAGCCTCCTCTCGTGGGAGATTCTGTGGGCCCGGCTCGAGGTTAGGATCGAACAAGAAGGTCGAGATGTCCCTATCTATTTTTGAGTGGGGTCAAGCAAGGCTGTTGGGGCTCAACTATGTTTTCTCCCCTGGCTTTGTTTAATGTGAGGTGGCCTTGAGCCCTTTGTGGGCCAGCCTTTGAACCCCAGTTAGTTGGATTTCCGAGTTAGGGTTGGGTGGCTCGAGCCCCTGAGCCCCGTTGGGCTTGGTAGGGGTTGGCCGAATTTCATGCGTCACCCTATCTGCAGTTTCCACAAATAGAGGGGTTGAGCTAACGACACTTGCCTCGATGGCTTTAGTGTCATGCTTGGCGAGCTCGCTAACGAGCATGTCTGAAATCTAGGTCCATCATATAGGGATAGGGTCAGCATAGACCTTATGTGGCATTCCACTACTCCTTAACCCATCTCTTGATAGATGTCTGACTCGTTCTAGAGACCGACCTAGGTGGCCTGCTGGCCTCTCCTCGATGGAGATTCTATGGGCTTGGCTCGAGGTTAGGATCATATGAGAAGGTCAAGATGTCCCTATCCACTTCTGAGTGGGGTCGGCCAAGGCTGTTGGGGCTCATCTGTGTTTTCTCCCCTGGCTCTGTTTGACGCAAGGCGGTCTCGAGCCCTTCGTGGGCTGGCTTTCAAACCTTGGTCAATCACTGCTCATGTCGAATGAGACGACTACCGCTTTGTGACGTGACATGAAGCATTGTGAGGCAATAATTGCATATGCGATGCTTGGATGTATGAGATGAATGTATGAATGCATGCATGAGAATGGATGGATGAATAATCATGCACTGGAAAAGTAGAATGGGGGTTGGTAAAGCTACCTTAATGGCTCAAGTGATGGGTTCAGAGAGCTCTTACCAGATATGTCCATGTGGGTTCTAGGTCCATTGTTTATGACAGAGTTGGCGTAACCTGCATGGGGCATCCCACTGCTCCTTACCCATCTCTCGGCTACGTCCCGAGCTGTTCGATCGACTTTGGGCGACCTACTGGCCTCTCCTCGATGGAGATTCCACACATGGGCCCACCAAACCCTTCCTAAGAAGGTGGAGGCTAAAGCTCGGGGTGCGGGGACAAGAACTATGATCGCGCTGGTGAGCAAAAACACCATAGCTGCTGGGGCACAAGTTTCTTGTAGTCCAACCAGTTTTACTCAATGTTTGTGTCCGTACACCTTGCCTTTAGGTTTTAGCGTGAGAAGGGGTCATGCATAGAGAGTGTTTACCAAATAGACACTCTTGCCCACCCTTGAGTGAGGCCCGACCCCTTGCTCTTGCTTGGGTCAGGGGCTCGATAGCAAAATTAATAAGAGGAAACATGCATAAATTAAGGGTGACCCATTTCTCGGCAGTGGTCCGAACTGTCTGATCAACTTGGGTGACCCGCTGGCATAGGACTTATGTCGATGGCATGAGTGACAGGCTCGGCAAGCTTTTACCAAATATGTTCGAGTGGAATCCAAGTCTGTCGTTCATGACAGAGTTGGCATAACCCGCATGGGGCATCCTACTACTCCCTAACCATATCTCGGTAGTGGCCCAAGCCCTTCGATCGGCTCAGGTGACCCATCGGCATAGGGCTTTCCTACAGAGATAGAGGATGAGATCATCCCCCCAAGAATTTAGTTAGGCAGATGAGCCATGTGTCAAACTCACAACAAATGAACAAGCTCTTAGATTTTGTTATGACCAAACAGCTTTTTAGCCCTTCTCCCCTTTTTGTATAAAAAGATTAGTGCGTTCTGACCCTTTTCGACATTAAGACCATAAAGCTCGAGGTGTGGGTGAACAAACTCTGATCACACTAGTGAGCAAAGGCACCATAGCCAATGGGGCATAGGTTTCTTGTGGTCCGACCTATTTTACTAAGCATTCATTTCCGCAACCCTAGCTTATTTGGTCTCAACATGAGAGGGGGTCGAGCACAGAGAATGTTCGCTAGGTGGATATTACTCTTAAACATGTACCGACTCTTTCCATAGTAAAGGCTAAAAAGCTTGGCATGCGGGTGAACAAACTCTGATCATGCTGGTGAGCAAAGGCACCGTAGCTGCTGGGATGTAAGTTTCTCACAGTCCGACCAATTTTACTCAGTGTTCCTTTCCGCAAACCTCGCTTCTGGGTCTTAACATGAGAAAGGGTTGGGCATAGAGAATGTCTACCAGATAGGTATGCTCTTATTAGCCCCTAAGTGAGGGCCTACCCCTTGTCGTTGCCACGGTCAGGTTTCACTAAAGATTGGGGAGTCGATAGCGAAACTAATAAGAGAAAGTGTGCGTATATTAAGGGTAAAAGCAGTGTAGCTGCTCGATGTTCCATGCATTAATGAAGACCTTGCCGTTGATGGTCTTGAGCTTGTAGGTGCCTGGTTGGAGCAACTCCACGATGACGTACGGTCCCTCCCATGGCAGAGAGAGCTTGTGGCATCCTTGTTGCTCTAGACAAGGCAGAGCACCAGGTCCCCAACATTGAAGGCCCAACCCCGCAGTCGATGGCAATGGTACTGGTGCAACGCTTGCTAGTACTTGGCTAAGCGGAGGAGGGTGACATCGTGTCCTTCATCTAGCTGGTCCATGGCATCCTAGAGGGATGCCTTGGCTCCCTGTTCATCATACGCCCTAAGCCTCAGTGCTCCATAGTCAAGGTTGGTCGAGAGGATAGCCTTGGAACTGTAGACCATGAAGAATGGTGTATAGCCGGTGGCCTAGCTAAGGGTTGTCCTTAGTCTCTAGAGCACCGTGGGAAGCTCTGTGACCCATCGTCTGCCAAACTTGTTCAACCTGTTGAAGATCCTAGGCTTGAGGCCTTGTAGGACCATGTTGTTTGCATGCTCGACCTGCCCCGTTTGTGCGGGGTGCACCACGATAGCCCAATCAATGCGGATGTGGTATTCATAGCAGAATTGGAGGGACTTCTTTCTAGTGAACTGCATGCCATTGTCCGTGATGATGGAGTTTAGGACTCCAAAACAATGGACGATGTCAAGGAAGAATAGTATGGCTTGCTCAGACTTGATCATGGAGATCGGTAGAGCCTCTACCCACTTTGTCAACGGTAACAAGCAAGCGCGTATAGCCCCCAAGCGCCCTTTTGAGAGGTCTAACCAGATCAAGCCCCTAGACCATGAATGGCCACGTGATGGGGATCATCTAGAGTGCTTGGGCTAGCAGGTGGGTCTACCTAGCATAGTATTGACACCCTTCATAGGTGCACACAATCTATTCAACATCGGCAACTATGTTCAACTAGTAGAAGCCTAGTGATAATGCATTTCTAACGAGGGTTCTAGGCGTGACATGGTGATGCAAACCCCACCATGGATATCGCTCAGCAACCGCTTCCCTTGTTCGAAGGGGATGCAGCGTTGTAGGATCCCGTTGTGGCTTTGCTTGTAGAGCTCACCCTTAATAAGGACAAAGGACTTGGCATGACGCGTGAGCCACCGAGCCTCCGTCTTATCCGTCGATAGCGCCTCATAGAGGAGGTAGTCGAGGTAAGGCATCCTCCAGTCGGCTAGAGGGTCAAGCTCTATCGCTAGATCCTCATCAAGCTCCATGACCTCAGGGTTGGATGGAGCCAATGGCTGGTTAGCCCCTGAGCCAAGGGCAGGTGGCCTATCATTGGCTTATTTTGGATGCTCATAGCAGACTGAGGGCTTGTGCTGATCACTAGCGAAGACACCTGTTGGCACTGGCTCTCGATCAGATGCTACTTTTGCCAATGCATTGGTCGCCTCATTGAGATGCCTTAGGATGTGATTGAGCTCAAGACCATCGAACTTGTCCTCTAGCTGGTAGACTTCTTAGTAGTATGCAACCATCTTAGCATTGTGGCAGCTTGACTCCTTCATGACTTTGTCGATGACCAGCTAGGAGTCACCCTAGACGTCGAGGCATCAGATACCCAACTCGATGGCGATGCGCAGGCCATTGATTAGCGCTTCATATTCAGCCACATTGTTGGAGGAGGGAAAATGGATGCGAACCATGTACCTCATGCTTAACCCAAGGGGTGAAACAAAGACTAGCCCTGCATCGACGCCTTTCTTTATTAGCGATCCTTTGAAGTACATCATCCAATACTCCTAGTTGATGACTGCTGGAGGCATTTGGACCTTGGACCTCTACAATAAAATCAGCCAGCACTTGGGACTTGATGGCCATCCAAGAGGCATACGAAATGCCTTGACCCATCAGCTCGAGTGCCCACTTCATGATTCTTCCCATGGTATCCTAGTTTTGGATGACCTCACTGAGGGGGAAGGATGTCACGACCATCACTGGATGTGACTCAAAGTAGTGGCGTAGCTTCGTCTTGGTGATGAGGATGGCATACAAGAGCTTCTAGATTTGGGGGTAGCAGTTCTTGGAATCGAATAGGACCTCACTAATGAAGTACATAGGGCGCTATACTTTAAGGGTGCACCCCTCTTCTTATCGCTCCACCAGTAGGGCGGCACTACCTACTAGCATGGTGGCCGCAATGTAGAGCAGGAGTGGTTCTCCGTTAGTTGGAGGAACTAGGATTGGGGCCTTCGTTAGAAGCTGCTTGACCGTGTCAAGCGCCTCCTAGGCCTTGGGCATCCATTTGAAATGGTCAGCCTTCTTCAGAAGCCGATAGATGGAGAGACCTCATTCGTCGAGGCATGAAATGAAGCGGCTGAGCATGGTGAGTCACCCTGTAACTCACTGTACCCCCTTTATGTTCTGAATCAGGCCCATCCTTATGATGGCTTGTCCTGAGAGGCATGGCAAAGGAAATGGATTCTTTGGACACGACTTGTTGAGACCCGTGTAGTCAACACACATTCTCCAGTTTCCCACTCTTCTTTCGTATAAGAATGGGATTGGCTAACCACTCGGGGTGGTACACTTCCTTGATGAACCCGGCCACCGAAAGCTTTGCACTCTCCTCACTGATGGCCCTGTGTTTCCCCTCATCAAAGCAACATAGGTGTTGCTTCATCAGGCTTAGAGCCTAGCCTGACCTTCAAGGAATGCTCGGCGACTTCTCTTAGAATGCCTGGCATGTCCGAGGGTTTCCATGCAAAGATGTCTCTGTTGGCACGGAGGAAGTCGACGAGCACGCTTTCCTATTCAGAGGAAAGTGTAGTGCCAATGCACAAGCACTTTGACCTTGGAGCCATTGGGGTCTATGAGGACCTCCTTGGTGCCCTCTATAGGATCAAAAGATCTGGCCTGACTTGGGGTTGGGTGCTTCTTTGGTGACCTCCTTCCTGATGGCCTATGAGCTCTTTGGAGGTGACAATTGCTGAGGCATGTTCACAACACTCAACCTCGCACTCATAGGAGCACTAGGAAGGAGGTGCCGATGGTGATGACCCTACCTAGGCCTGGCATCTTTAGCTTTAGGTAGGTGAAGTTGGGGATGGCCATGAACTTCGCATAGCATGGACATCCCAGGATGGCATGGTAGGTTCCATGGAACCCAACCACCTCGAAGGTGAGGGTCTCCATCCTATAATTGGATGGATCCCCGAATGTGATGGGCAGATCGATCTACCCAAGTGGCATAGCCTGCTTTCTAGGCACGATGTTGTGGAAAGGCGCTCCGGTCGGTCGGATGCACGATCGGTCGATGCCCATGGCATCAAGCATTTTAGCATACATGATGTTGAGGCTGCTGCCTCCATCCATCAGTACCTTGGTGAGCCATTTTGTGCTGATGATCAGGTCCACCTTGAGTGGATATCTTCCTACCTACGGGATGCATTCTAGGTGGTCAGTCCAATCAAAGGTTATGGTCGACTCTAGCCATCGGAGGAAGGTAGGTGCCACTAGCTCAGCCATATAGACCTCATGACATGTGAGCTTCTAGCGGCACTTGGAGTCGTAGGCCACTGACCCTCTGAAGATCATGACATAGCCATCTAGCATGTCAGAAAGCCACCAGTCAGTTCCCCTCGGTGTCATCTGTGTGGGGGTATTAACCCCTATACCCTTACGGCTAGGCTTGGGCCGACCCTAGACCATGGGGTCCGGCCCACTAGAAGACGACGCATGGCCCGACCAATCTGCTCGGAGTCCCACTGCAAGGAATCAAGGTAGACTTGGAGATCAAGCAAGATCCTGGTTGGTTAGAATAGGAATCCTTATCCTGGCCACCTATGGCAATTGTGACTAGGTTAGGATTAGTTTCCTAGATCTATAACCATACCCCCTAGACTATATAAGGTGGGTAGGGGACCCCTCTCAAAAACATCTCTCATTGACATATAGCAATACAATCAGATGTAGGACGTAGGTATTATGCCTTCACGGTGGCCGAACCTGGATAAAAACCTCGTGTCTATCTTGCGTCACCATCTTGTTTGTAGCTTGCGCATCTGTCTGCCGATAATCTACTACCTTAGGCATACCCCTAGGTAGACTTGCCGACCATATTTTGTCGATACTAGCGCGCTAGGTAGGGGGTGTGCGTACTGCTCCCTAGAAGAACAAGATGGTCATCATCCCCGGATCCATGGCTACACCGAACGGCCTCACATTCACCATCGACCAGATCACCTGGACCACTGGCTCTAACAACTTCATCGCCATGACCACGGAGGAGGCGCAGATCCGATCTATGTCAACCACTGCTTCACCGGCATTGGCTATGACTCTGACCATGTTGGATCTGGCTCCGGCTACCCTAGCATCATCTTCAGCCACGCCGACAACCCATCATTTGCTTCCTCGCTACAAAGGGAGGCAGATCGACAACACCGACCTGCTCGACTCCATTGATCGGGTTGGCACCAAGCTTGCTGAAACCCTATCTCTAGTAGATTCGATTCAAAATCAACCTACCGAGCAGGTACCCACTACCCACAATGGATCTACCTGACTAGCTTGGGCCAGTCGTCCTGCATGACTTGGTACAGATCTCATGGTCATGTCTACTCCTGAAGGGCGCTCCGTTCGTCGTCGATTAGCCCCCGCAACGGATCTCCGGTTCTCTAAGTGCGAAGCCTTGATGGAGAATTATCAGGCTCAGCCCTATGGCCTACGCAACTTTGTCAACATGGTTTGGATTGAGGAGTATCAAGAAGGATCAGTCCACATAGTTCAAGAGGGCAGCTCAAGCTCCCCGTCTAGCATCGCATCTAATGGCTCTGTCCATACTGAGCTCCAGCATCGTGACAATGAAGAAGTTGAATACGATCTGGATATCCCAGACCACTCCTCGGGGTTCCCACGATTCCCATCCTTCCCACCAAGGCAAGGGGGCTTGATCAATGTCGTTAGTAATGATGAACCACTGGCAGTTGGCGAAATAGAACAAGAAAGGCTAGCACGTGAAGCACACAATATTGACCGGTTTAATCGCAGACAAGCCGGAGCTGAGGCAGAAGAGGAGGCATGACGCATACGGTTCCAGCCACGTGACCTCAACAATGCCTTTGATAGTGTAGGGGAAAAGCAAGTCTTCAGGACTCCAAGTGCCAACGTAGCTGTTGCTATGGCGATGATGCAACGACTACCCAATACCTCGGAAACCCAGGCAATTCGTGATGATGTACAAGCCTACCTGACGGCTGCTATGGCCTAGACCGCAGAGATTGCAAACCAAGCCCGTGCTCCATCTATCTCAGTCAAATCAAGCCACAGTTGCCAGTACTCAAGTCGCCCACAGTCACCCAACCAACGTGGCTCGTGCAACAATGACCCATCAGACAACCGTCAAGGCGGAAATGGTGGTTATGATGGTGGTCAAGGATGACAACCGCCACAACAACCTGGGACTGATAATCGATGAGACAACCAGTGACAATCGCTGTGATAACCATGGTCGCAGAGTCAACTAGAGGGGCAATTCGGGATGCACCGTGATGGCAATAACGATCTCCGCCATTCCCTCGGAGAACGTGATCTGCGTGATTGCATTAACCAAAGAGCCAACGATCGTGCATCCCACGAAAGCTATCGCCAGTATGGAGTATGATACTACCCACTGGCCCTTCGGGTTTGAAGCAGTTTACCCCTCACCTTCACCAAGTCATATGGCCCAAAAACTTCAAGCTCGAAAAACTCCTAAAAGTACTGACAACAAGGAGAACCCTGAGTTATGGGTCATGCTCTATGAAACCGCATGCAGATCAGCCATGGCTGACGAGCATGTGATGTCTAATTACTTCCCAGTCGCCGTCGGCCATGTAGGCCACCAATGGCTGGTCAGCTTGCTGGTGAACTACTTTGATTCTTGGCAAGAGCTCAAGCAAGCATTCATCGACAACTTCATTACTACTTGCGAACAACCCGGCAACCAATATGATCTGCAGCGGCCGAGATCACAAAGATGAGCCACTACGCGAGTATGTCCGACGCTTCTTGGAGATGCGCAGCAAGGTCCCGTCAATCTCCAACAATGAGGCAATTGAAGCTCTCATCACTAGTCTCCGCTTCCACGATGCCCTAAGGGACAAGCTCCTCCACAAAAGACCTAAATCGGTCATAGCGCTCCTAGCCACTACTAAAAAATATGTGGATGCCGATGATGCTAAAAAGATAATCATCGAAGAAGTAGCAAGGGTTCCACGCTCCGACCACCCCCCACACCGCGATGACTACCGCAGCAACCATGGTCAGAATGACAATTTTGATCACCACAACCAGCGCAACAATTCCCGCGACCAGCGGCGTAATCGCTGTGACGATTACAGGGCCAAGCGTGCTCGGGAAGATGATGGCAAAGTGAACACCGTTAAAAAAGGTGGCGGACGTTGCAACTACGAAGAAGACTACGCCAAAGCATTGAAAGGACCCTGTCAACTCCATCCCAAGTCGAACCATACCATGGAGAATTGTCGTGTTCTCAAATCCATCTACACACGCCAACAGGCTCTGGATACATCCGACAAGCCTAACAACATAGGGGAGCAGCATAATGAGGACAACGATGATGAAGACGTAGATCCCCGTCACAAGTACATCAAGCCAATGACTGCGTCCACACCATCATTGGGGGCAGAGTGTCCATCGAGACCAAGCGAGAGCGCAAGCTGCTTGCCCATGCTTGCTTGAACATGGCCAATGCCGACAACCTCATCGCCGATCTGCGGCTCCCTCCTTGGTCTCACCATGAGATTTCCTTCAATAGAAAGGACCAATGGGCCGCAATACCTGAGCTAGGGTGTTTTCCTCTAGTTCTCGATCCTTATATCAACAAGGTTCAGTTTGATAGAGTGCTGATTGACAGCGGTAGTTCCATCAATATACTGTTCAAGAACAATTTTCTAGCTCTGAAGATAACCCAGGCTGATCTCAAGCCATACGAGGCATAGTTCTGGGGTGTTCTCCCCGAATAGAGCTCTACACCTCTCGGGCAGATCACGCTACCTGTGCAATTTGGTACCCTAGACCACTTCCACACCGACTACGTCAACTTCGTGGTCGCCGACTTCGAAGGCACCTACCATGCTATCCTTGGTCGACTAGCACTCACCAAGTTCATGGCCATACCTCACTATAGGTATTTGGTGCTCAAGATGCCTACTGAGAAAGGGGTTCTAACTCTCAGGGGCAACGTATATGCAACTTATACCTGCAAGGATGATAGCTTCAAAATAGCAGAGGCCCATGACCTCTCTATTCACATGGCCAAGACCACGCTCGACGCCAGGAAGACCCCAGCCGATCACCTGGAGATCCCAGAGCTTGAGGCCCCACGCAAGAACATCAAGTCCAAAGAGCACAAAGAGATCCAGCTGTTCAACGGTGATCCTAGCAAAATGGCCCTTATTGGGGCCAACCTAGATCCTAAATAGGAAGATGCACTCATCAGGTTCTTGAGAAGCAACATGAGTGTGTTCGCATGGAAACCCGCTGACATGCCCGGTGTACCTCGGAACTTGATCAAGCACTCCTTAAATGTCAATGGCAAGGCCAAACCCATCAAGCAGAAGCTACAATGGTTCACTTGCGACAAAAAGGAGGCTATTAGGGTAGAAGTTACATGGCTTTTAGCAGCCAGATTTATCAAAGAAGTGTATCATCCGGAGTGGTTAGCCAACCTGGTTCTTGTACGCATAAAGAATAAGGAATGGAGAATGTGCGTTGATTACACTAATCTCAACAAACACTGCCCTAAAGACCCCTTCGGCTTACCTCGCATAGACAAGGTCATGGATTCAACTGCCGGTTGCGAGCTGCTTTCCTTTCTTGATTCCTACTCTGGTTATCACCAGATCGCTCTCAAAAAGGACGACTAGATCAAGACATCCTTCATCACGCCCTTCGGCGCCTACTGCTACATGACCATGTTGTTCGGGCTCAAGAACGCTGGGGCTACCTACCAACACGCCATACAGGCCTGCCTCAAAGACAAGATAAAAGATGACCTCATCGAGGCTTATGTTGACGACATAGTTGTCAAAACCAAGGAAGCATATACCCTTGTCGACAACCTAGAACGCACCTTTGCAGCCCTTAACACATTCTAATGGAAATTAAACCCAAAGAAGTGCATCTTTGGTGTTCTATCTAGTATACTGCTCGGCAATGTCGTCAGTCACGATGGCATATGCCCTAACCCAGAGAAAGTAAAAGCTGTCTTGGACATGAAGCCGCCCAAAAAGGTGAAAGATGTTCAGAAGCTTACTGGATGCATGGCTGCCCTCAGTCGTTTCATATTTAGATTAGGCAAAAAAGGACTACCGTTTTTCCAACTGCTCGAAGCATCCGAGAAGTTTGAGTGGTCGGAGGAAGCAAACGCTGCCTTTACACAGCAGAAACAATTCCTTACATCACCTTCAGTCCTCACTGCTCCTAGAGAAGATGAAACCCTCCTACTTTACATTGCAGCAACTAATCGAGTGGTCTCCACTGCTATGGTGGTCGAGCGCGATGAGCCCGGCCACATCTACAAGGTATAGCGACCAATTTATTTCATCAGTGAGGTGCTCAATGAATTCGAGACCAGGTACCCACAGATTCAGAAACTGATCTATGCCATACTAATTACATCCCGAAAGTTGAAACACTACTTTGACGGATATTGTGTGGTGGTCATGACTGAGTACCCTCTGGGAGACATCATTCACAATAAGGATGCGAATGGGCGCATCATCAAATGGGCAATGGAGCTATGCCCTTTCTCCTTGGAATTTGCAAGCCATACTACAATCAAGTCTCAGGCACTTGTCAATTTCATCGTCGAGTGGACAGACTTAAGCACACCTACCTCTTAGGGGGCCACCGAGTATTGGAAGATGTACTTTGATGGCTCTCTCAACATCGACGATGCAGGGGCAGGAGTCCTTTTCGTATCACCATCCAAGGAGCAGCTCTGATATGTCCTTAGGATTCATTTCCTGGCATCTAATAACACCACCGAGTATGAAGCATGACTACATGGTCTGCGCATCATGGTCGAACTCGGTGTCAAGCGTCTTTATGTCTATGGAGACTCGGCTCTGGTCATCAACCAACTCAACAAGGATTGGGATATGACCAGCGAAAAGATGGATGCATACTACAAATCGATCAGAAAGCTAGAAGGCAAGTTCTATGGCATCGAGTACACACATGTGGTCTAGGACAAAAATAAAGCAGCAGATGCGCTATCAAAGTTAGGATCATCCTGAGCCAAAGTCCCACATGGCGTATTTGGTCAAGACCTGCTCACGCCCTCCATCAAAGAAGAAGATCCTGCGGTCGACAAGCCTCTAGACCAGCTATTGGTGGCTATGGTTCCGGCGTCAAACACCACCAAACCACCTCCGACCACTAAGGAGCCAGACTAGAGAGTACCTTTCATCAAGTACCTAACAAATGGTAGCAGCTACACCGATCGGACAGAAAATGAACGCCTGATGCGTCGCAGTAAGCAGTATCTACTCGTCGATGGCAAATTATGGCACAAGAACGCAAAGGAGGAAATCTTGATGAAGTGTGTAACCTAGGAGGATGATGAACATCTCCTAGACAAAATCCACTCTGGCTCCTACGGCAACCACATGGCCTTGAGAACGCTGGTTGGCAA
The DNA here is from genome assembly GCF_019320115.1 of Miscanthus floridulus. Taxonomy (NCBI): domain Eukaryota; kingdom Viridiplantae; phylum Streptophyta; class Magnoliopsida; order Poales; family Poaceae; genus Miscanthus; species Miscanthus floridulus. The sequence continues at coordinate 68,962,746 of NC_089589.1, forward strand.
AGCTTTTCGAGCAGGGTTCTATTGGCCGTCAGCCGTAGCCGACGCAGAGAAGCTAGTCCGCCATTGTGAAGGTTGTCAGTTCTTCACCAAGAGAATCCACGTACCAGCACATGAGATTTAGACTATACCAGCCTCTTGGCCCTTCGCATGCTGAGGACTAGATATGATCGGGCCTTTCAAATCAGCCCCTAGGAAATTTACATGCATCTTTGTGTTGATCGACAAATTCTCCAAGTGGATAGAGTACATGCCCCTGGTCAATGCATCTTCAGAAAAGGCTATCGCGTTCATCGACCAGGTCATCCACCGCTTCGGCATACCCAACAGCATCATCACTGATCTAGGTACTCAGTTCATCGAGAACGCTTTTTGGGACTTCTATGATGAAAGGAGCATAGTAGTAAAATACGTCTTAGTGGCACACCCTAGAGCTAATGGATAGGTCTAGCAGGCAAATGGTATGATCCTGGATGCACTCAAGAAGAGGATGTACAGAGAGAATGACAAAGCTCCTGGAAGATGGCTCAAAGAGTTACCAGCCGTGGTCTGGGGTCTCAGAACCTAGCCCAGTCGCAATACCGGCGTATCACCATACTTTATGGTTTATGGCGCTGAGGCAGTGCTCCCAGTAGATATAGCCTTCAGATCAGCATGGGTAGAGAACTTCAATGAAGACAAGGCAATGAAGTACGGGAGCTAGAAGTAAATAGTGCAGAAGAGAAGTGGCTTGATTCTTACGTACGTATAGCCAAATACCTTGTTGTTTTGCGTAGGTACTACAACAAGAATGTCAAGGAGCGGTTCTTCATGGTCAGGGACCTAGTCCTGAAGTGGAAGACGAATTAGGCTGGTGTCCACAAACTCGCAACCCCATGGGAAGGACCATTCATGGTCAAGGAGGTTACACGCCCTACATCTTATAGGTTAGCTCGCCTAGACGGCATAGACGTACCCAATTCCTAGCACATCGACAAGCTTAGGCGTTTCTATGCTTAGCTACTAAGATATGTACCCCTCTTGTACTATTGATTTATTTCAATAAAGCTATTATGATCTCTCTGACCACTCTAATGTGTCATTTTGATGTCTATTGTTATTCTAACTCTACCAGTTAAAATCGACCACCATTCCTTCTTGGGTTTTCAGAGCAGGCCATGTCTTCGGTTCCTCCCAACGCGTGCATGGTATCCGCTCTCTACGCTATGGGTGATCGGCAGATGCTCTCTGGTTTGACTTGTGTGTTTCTACGCGTGCACAAGCTACGCACCTCACACTCCGACCGCAAGACAAACCAGGGCCATACAAACCTTTTAGGATGACATGTCGACTAAACTGGTACAACTAAACAGAACGCCAACACGTTCTAACTTAGTTACATTAGCACGATATCCGAGCTTAAACACATTTTCTACAAAACAAACAAGCTCATGTTGATATACAGTTATGTTATTACTAGCTTGCCTAAAAAGGTCCAAGTTTACAATAACACAACTACATCTTCTTCTACAGCTATAGCCTACACTAATGGCTGGTCAGGGCATGCGGCACCTGCTGCTCGCTGGGCCTAACATTGTGCTCGGGTCTCAGGGACTCTAGCATTGATCGAGCTAAAGAAGATGGCCCCGCCGATGCCTGGCTGGTCGAGACCGCAGGCTTCGCCGGTTGGCTTGAAAATAATGGCGCTCCTAGCAGACTTGTTGATGGCGTTCCTTGTACAGGTGGTGTCGCACCTCCACATAGGTTAATGTCACCAATTATTTTCACAGACAAGTCCAACTAGGTCATTCGTAGCTCCTCGGCCTTGTTTGGATCTACCTCCTTTGGGTATCCAGCCTCTAGGCGCTTGAGATCGATCAGGGGGTAGTGAGCACGTACCATGCTTAGCACATGTGTGCCTGCGTACTCTCCTGCCTCCTTCATGAACTCCTGGAACCATCCCCATGCCTTTTGGCATCTCTCAATCAACCCTAGCTGCGGCGTCCTTGGCACATCTTCTGCTAGTGCCGGATCGATGAGGTTAAGGACTGGCAGAATGCCCTTTGCCACCTCCTAGGATCGGCTTTTCCAGGTGTCACGGTCCTTGGTGATCTCTTGGCATTGCGCCTTCCAGTCGTCACGGTCTTTCATCATGGCCTCCAGATGCTTCTTTGCATTGATTTTTATAACTGCAAACCGCACACGCTATTAAAACGATAGACCACTACAAACTATGGTAGGCGACAAAAATGAGCAAAGGCGGTTGGACAACTTACCTTTCAGCTCCTCTATCATCTTGGTCGTGTGGTCCTAGAGCTGCGACTGGTCTTATGCTAGTTTTCTGTTGTCCTCTTTTAGGCGATCACACTCCACGACCGCACAACTATTCTCCTCTCGGAGACAGATCACTTCAGCTTCTAAGCCTACACTACAGCTGTTACTACCAACAACACAACAGCACTTGTCAGTAGTCGTTATGATAAAATGGCTACTTACTTGTTCTTTCCTACTATTTATTACTGAGCTAGATGACCAGGTTCTCATTCTGGGACTCTTGCATCATCTTTTCATGGTTGGTGGCTTCAAGTCGCTAGCACAAGCATTCCACCTCCGCCGTCAGCTCCTTGTTGCTTGCAGCGATCCCCTCAATCTGGTCGAAGCAATTCTTGCGGTACCTTGCGGTCTTCATTAATTCCTGTGTGCAGATAGCTAAGTAAGACAACTATGACTAGACACCAAGACCAGGGGTGAAGCAAAGCTCACCTGCACCTCTATCACAAGCCATTTCGCCGCCCGTTCAACTTTCTTGGTTTCTTTGACCTCCGAGATTTCCTCATGGACAACCCATTGGTCGTTCTGCCAACACGACACATACACATGTTGTCGCTTGTCTTGCGGATAGCCCAGGACTTCCTCTACCTCATCCTCTTCGGGCTCTTCTTCGGGTCCTAGTGCTAGCCCGGTGTTGGTAGCATCTGTGATCACCACAGCCTTCCCACGAGTTGCGGCGTCAGTAAATGTGGGCTACGCTCTCACCTCCGGCCGCTGCTCCTCGGTCTGCTCCATCACCCTCGATGCTGAGGTGTTGCCCTCAACAGGTTTAGCACTCGGAGCACTCATGCCCGGCTTGGCTAGCCCCTCGACCACCTACTCGGGGACTGTTGTCTAACTGCATGCTTGCTGAGGCCCCGACGGATCTTCTACTATGGCTTCCTTAGTGGCCGGCTACTGGGCAGTCTGCTCTGAAATTATTGGCGGAGCCACACTACTTCTGGCTAGCTGGTCCGGGCCATCTGTGGATGCCAAACTAGTACATCCAAGATAAGTTCAGAAGGCAATCATATTCAATGCAAATTGCTAACTTACATCAAGGTTACAAATACTTACATGTTGGAAGCACATAATGATGTGGAGAAGGCGCGTCTCTTTGGCCGTACTTGCTCCACATGCTGTGTAGATGGCTCCTGTTCTCCCTCTACATCTAGCACTATTGCTGGGCCTTGGTGCTCAACCCCTCCGCCACTTGTCCTTCGCGTTGCAGTGGTCGGTGGCATGCTCAGTCGAGTTGTTGCTCCCGTCGCTGGTTGCTTTCCTCACCCAGGTACTCCCGAGGTCGACCCGGCTGCATCCTTCACCACCGTCGGCGATGTAGGTCCCATAGGCGTGGAGGAGCCACCTTGCTCCATCGACTCTAGTTGCTTCCTCCTTTTTTGAGGGACAAGTTGAAAGATGTCTGCATTCTCTCCCTCCTCTGCGTCATTGTCCGACCAAGCAAAAATCACCTGACGACGCTTGCTGGCCGGGTTCTCCTCTAGGTCCCCCTCGGGCTCATTGATGTTTAGCAACCCCTCGGTGAGCAAGGAGGTTACTGATCTCTTCTTCAACTATTTGGGGGCAGCCGGTCGCTTACCAGCATCTTTGGCCGCTGCCTCCTCTCTAGCTCCGAGCACCACCCAGTCGATGTCCTCGTCCTCGATCTCGATGCTGGTTTGGGTGGTGAGATCAGCTCCTTGTGGCCACTCTACTCCAGGGGGTGGCAACACAAACACTGTCGCTCTATCCCGACCATTAACCTAGGTAACAAAAGGGAGTGAACACAATAAGTTTCCACTTATCCTACCACAATATAAGACTATGGGTACAAGGCAAGGCGAGTTACCTTTGGGGGAGGTTGGGCAAGCTTGAAAGCATGCTCGATGTCACTCAATCTGGCATAATTTGGATCAGCTTAGTTAAACAGCTCGCCAATTGTGGCTTTGACTTTGATTTTGTCAAGCGCTCCCTGCCCCGTCCTTGTCGGGTCCGCACTCCCTTGATACTCATAGACAAGATGTACCCTCCTCTGGCAGGGCTGGATCCATCGGTTGATGAAGCTCCCGACCACGCTCGGACCATCCAGTTTTTTTCACGGGATCATTCCAAATATTTTTGGAATCTGTTCTAGGTGCTCGAGCTTCTCTGACCAGCTTGTCTTCTTCTCTGGAATGTAGCCCACATCGCACAGCATGATCATGTTTGCCTCTTCATGGATGTAGAACCATTTCTTGTACTAGTCGTCGAGCGACATGTTCCATGGGCAGTGCAGGTACTGGGCTTTCATGTCGTCACGGAGGTTGAGGTACACACCCCCGGCTATCTTCAAACCACCACTTCCTTTCTTTCGCAGATAGAAAAGATGGCGGAAAAAATCAAAATGGGGCTGGAAGCCGCCATATGCTTCGCAGAGATGTATAAAAGTGGCGACAAGGAGGATCGAGTTGGGATGCAGATTGCAAATCCCAATCTCGTAGTAAAGACAGAGCCCCTACGGATGTACCGGAACCCCAAATCCTCATTTAAAGAAATCCTCAAACACCACGATCTCACCTGGTTGTGGATTGGGGTACCCCTCACCCTCTGGCGCACGCCATCCTATGAGCTCCTTATTGTGGAGTACCCCCATGGTGATGAGGTCTTCAATGGTCTGCTTGTTGCTTTTCGATTTCCACCACTCCTTCACCATGACCCCAGCCTTCTTCTGTGCATCACTTTTCGCCATGACTCTGGCCTTGTTGGTGAACGGGAAATGGCGGCGGATTGATTGGTGGCGATTTCAGATGTATTAGGGTTGGCAAGAGGAAGAAGAAAGCTGCAGTTGTGAATGGCAATGGGGTTCAGTAAATAGTAACTAACCTATCATTTACTGTATTTAACCCCAAGAGTTATGCCGTTTCGTCTGCCCAGAATTCTTGGGAGACATGTGCATGCGCCGCAGATGGTTGTTTTCATAGCCTCAAGATCTACGCCAATATATGCCTCTTCGTTGCCAGTGTGGGAGGGCCCACGCTGATGCACCTACTGACAGGTGCCACGCAACTATTTGCTTGACAAGACAAAAAGGCAAAATGACGTGCTATACCCGTCTACTTTTTTGACCAGACTTGTCAGACCGGACTTGTCAGAGCAAATACATAAGCAAATACAAAAAATAATAGTAAAAGTGGCATAATAGTACAAGTGGCATGTAACACCCAAAATTCTACTACAAATTAGCAATTAAATTCTTGCCCTTTTAATACATTTGCTAGGTATTTCTAACTTAGGCTAAATATTAAATATTGGATAAATAAAATAAACTATAAGGTTTATAAACTTGTTTGTTGCATTCATGCTGAAGCATATGGTTTTTGGATGAGTGTAGGGTTAGAAGATTTGAAGTTGAATTCAAATCCCATTTGAATTTGGCTTAAAATTTAAAATAGAGGAAATAGAATTGGAAAAAGATTTGATTTTGAAAAGAATTCATCTACTTCCATTCTGGCCCAACCTAGGAATCGGCCTAGTTCTATTTTTTTTCTTTTCCCCTGCCCGCGCTGGCCCACTCGGCAGCCTGCCCAACGCTGGCCTGCAACGCCACCGCATGCGGCCTAGCCTCCCACATGCGGCCTTTCCATTTCCCTGCACCAGCCCTCGAACCATGCCGCACAGCTCACTCGGCGGCCTACTGCACCGCCTCCTCCCACACGCGGTCTAGCCCAGCACCATGGCCCGCAATGCTGCACTCGCCGCTCTCTTTCCTCTCTCCCTCACTGCCCCACGGGACCTGCCCGTCAGCACGGCCTTTCCTTCTTCCTCACGCTGCTCTTTCCTTCCTTGCCTCCGGTGATGGTGCTCCCATATGGAAGGCCACCGCGCCGTCGCCCACTGATGGAAAGCGACCCTTTTTGCCCCAATCCGCCCGCTTTCCTTCCCTATTTCCCCCACCGACTGGCCTATATAACCCCGAGTAGAGCCCCGCCTTCTCTCCCCATCCCCTACTCGCAGCCGTGAGCCACCACCGCCGTAGTACCCTTCGTTCGCGCCTCAAAACTCGATGCCGACGCCGTTTGGAGCTCCGCCATTGTCCTCCACGCCCGTAGGTACCGCCGTCTCTCGGTTTTTGTCATGGTTTGCTCGGATTTCATCTCACCCATGCTCTCTCTCTCTCCAGCCATCACCGCCACCATCAACCAGTGCCTTCGAAGCCTCCCCGTACGTTGCAACCACGTCCATACGCATCGTGGTGAGCTCCTCCACCTACCCATGCTCTCCATTCGTTGATTCACGCACTGGAATGCCGTATCGTCGAACTACAGCCACCGCCGGCCATGGCGCCCTCGCCGGTGATGCCGTGCCGCTGCTAGAGTTTCTTCCGTGCGCCTCTCACCGTCAGATCTCACACAAACGGTCACGATTAGAGTATACCTGTTCGCTCTGCAACTGGTCCACCGGGACTCGTGGACTCGGTCCACCCCGCCAAGTCCGCAAGATCCACCGCACGTGTGGCACACCGCACCAACAGCGTGCTACCACATGGCTGCCTGGTCAGCAGCCGGGTCAACATCTAGTCAAAGCCACGCCGTTTTATAGTTTAGCCCCCGGATTTCCATGTAATCAACCCGTAGTCCGATTTAGTTCAAAATAATTTCTTTTAAGCCCTGTTTTTATTCGGTTAGGCCCTATATATTCTAGATTTAATGCCCGCAGTCCTGTAACCTTGATAATTTACATTTTTAATTGTTTTAATTCAAAAATAGGTTTAGTTTATTTATAGAATTGCCATTACATCTTATTTCATGCATAACTTTCATGTTTTGAGTCCGATTTGAGTGATTCTTTCACTCACGTGTTCATAGCAATGCGTAGAATAGTTTTGTAAGCTTTTCAACTTATGTTTTCATTGTTTGGTGTACTGTTCTAATGGAAGTCTATCTTGTATGCATGTAATGATTGGAATGATGCTTGATTGATGATTGGGTCACGATTAGAGGGTGAGCCTTTTGAGGTGACTGAGGACCCCCAGCAGGATCAGCAGAACTCCTAGGACGACTTTGAGGAAGGCAAGTGTACCAAAGGCCCCTTGTTACCTATGAACTACTACCACTTACATTCATGTATGTGTTTAATTTGAATTGCCTTTAAGGACTTTACCTAGATGATTCTTGTACCACATATCCTTGATACCTCGGTTTATTGGGTAGGCATTTTGGATAGATGTTGCAGCGCTTAACATGAAGTAATTGTTAAACATGATTAAAGACTATATGCAATGTGATAAAGTGAAGCTTTTAGCAATAGATAGGGGGCTGGAGTATGGGGTTGAGTACTCTAGTGCCTCTCCATAAGGACTTAATCATGAAGCGACAACCTAGGAGGGACCATACAACCCCGAGTGTCACATGGCTCTAACTTTAACCTATTAACTTGATTATACTAGCTCGTCTGTAGCTCTAGTAAGGGGTAAGAGGGTATCTTTCCTTTTTCTGTTAGGGTGTGCACCGTGCTGCGATGCCCACGCATGCCATTCCTTTGTAGCTACGATCTGTTAGTGCAACTAGCTAAGGGTTTCATAGTGAAACTCTGCCACACTTCCTAGGAAGAGGTGTAGTGGGTCTCGCGAACCCTGGCATTGGGAATCACCGCTCGGTGGGTAAAGATGTACAATTTCTGCAGAAATAATTAACTTGTTATAATAGCCGTGCTCACGGATACAAGCGGTCTGGATCCTTCGAGATTAGTGGTTACCGTGGATGATGGATGGTTGGGATATGAGATAAAACTTGATGATACTTTAATACCACTTGGGAATTGGGACTGTTCATTAAAGTAGTAATTCAGGATGCTAAAATTTGAGCAACTAAAATTGCGAACCACAGTGAAACAGTGTCAAGCCTTTTTGAGCCTCATAGATCCCTTTGATATACTTGCTAAGCATGGTGAGCTTACACTTGCTTTATATCCAATGAAAATCCCAGATGGGTAACAGATAATGGATATGAAGAGTTTTCGGAGGATGTCTAGGACTACTAGGGAGACGTTCACCAGTTGGAGTCCCTGTGGCAGTTGGGCTAGTTATTCCGCTGTGATTGTAATAATATTGCCTTCGAGCAAACTTTGTATTAACTTTATGATGAGTTATGGATGTAATAAGTACTTTACTTTGATACTATTGCAATTTGTGATATATGTGTGTGTTTGGACATCCTGAGCGCACATATATGAGTACTTGGTTTTGCTTTGCAAAATTGGGTGCGACAAATTGGTATCAGATCTATAACTAACTGTAGGACGAATAACCTAGTTAGAAATGGATGTTTCTAGGATTTCATTATCTTTATTTTACTACTTTTACTTTGCTATAAAATTTTTGCTTATATTCTGTTCTTTATCTGTTGCCAAAAAATTATTTTGTTCTAATACTCAACCTTTTCATTCTTGTAGATGGCCCGTACCAAGTAGACCCCACGCAAGAGGACCATCCTGATGCCCACTAGGAGGACCAGGTTCACTTTGGGCAAGCGTGTCTCGACACATCTTGTGGAGGCTCTAAGGAACCAGGAGAAGGAACCACCTGTGGAGGTGCCCATGGGGGAGCCTCTAGAGGACTTGCTGGAGGATCCAATGGATGAGGAAATAGAAGAGGGACCCATGTTCGAGGGACCCATTGAGATAGAGGAGTCTGAGGAGGATCCCAAGGAGGTGCAAGAACAAGGTGGCCAGGAGGGAGCTGGTGACCCTGATGATGGAGATGGTTCTAATAATTCTAATGCTGATGGAGGTGATGATGGTGGAGATGGTGGAGATGGTGGAGACGATGGAGATGGTGGAAATGGGGGTGATGACAGTGATGATGATCACAATGCACTGTTGGCTTAGGGATGGACTACGGAGATCCACTACGACTTGGAGGGTGATGGCTACTACCACCCTAGGCTTCTCGCACTTGTGCATCGCTACCACCCTAGAGGCACTGTTTAGTATAGGACGGAGCATTGGACCCACCCCAACTACACCGGCTTCTGGGAGACAGAAGTGTACATCCGAGAGGGGACTCGGGTGCGCTACATCCACCGCGCCACCACTGCATGGCTCACACATGCGGCCATCATCAGGGATGTAGCTCGACAGGCGTTGATGGTCAACCGCGACCGTCACTTCGACGACATCGCCTGGGAGGACGATTGCTATCTTCCCCGCCGTCGGAGCGGACAGTCTACGTGCAACATCGCTACACCACTTGGAGAGGCAAACCTGAGGCTGAGGCCTACCCTGTTGTGCTTGGCTGAGACTCACACTGACTTGGATCAGGCCCTGGACAAGCTCGATGCCATGGGGAGGGCCTACATGCAGCTAGCCCGTGAGAACGCTACACTAAAGCAGCAGCTAGGAGGTCCAGATGTGGAAGATTCAGGAGTACCCGCTCAGTTGCCCCCAAGGACCAGAGGAGAGTCTGGAGACCCCAGCACTAGCACCAACATCGACCCATACCCATAGGAGAGTCTTAAAAATATGTAATAAGCACGCGTAGCTATGCGAGAGTGTATTTAGTTTCTTTCTTTTAATGGTTGGACAAGTGTTAGTTGGATGGTTGGATGTTTATCATTATGAATAATGTTTGATTTGGATCTTTGATATGATTGTGATGACTTATGGGCATGTCCAGGGTCATTTAGTTAAGGTTAAGGTTTAAGGATATTATGAATAAATAGTTGGGTTTCGTTTTATCATGCTGTCCATTCTGTATCATTTGGAGCAGTCTGTCTTTATCAGTTCATATTTCATAGTCTAGATGTCCAATGATCATGAAATTTTAATGGAGATAAGTAGGCTTCAACATCTTTCTTTTGGCTCTGGAATCACCTCAATAGCTATTATAAATTGTGAGATACAGCTGTTGTAAGTTGAGGTTTCTGTGCTGTCAGAATTCCGGAACAGTACTGCTTATCGTCTGTATTTGACTAAGTAAACTTCAGAATCTGAAAAAGTGTTCTAAACAAAAGTTGTAGAGAATTTCATAAGCTTTCCAGAAAGGTAAAATACGCAATCATATGATAAACAGAGAGTGAGATATGCTCATTTTACAGCACTGCTGTTGTCCAACTCGCTGGAAAAGTTCAGAACAAATATCTTCTTGCATACCCTACATATATCTCTTGTCTACACCTACTCTTGTTACACCAGTATCTTGTAAGAGTTATATGCTTGGACATGTGAAACTTATATGATGCATCTACAGATGGTGAACACCAGGATGAATAACCAGGGAGGCGAGGAACCGCCACCACCACCCCCAGTCACCATGGAGCAGCTGATGATGATGCAGACCCAGTTGCTTCAGCAGATGGCCCAGAACATGCAGAACATGGGGCAAGGGAATGGGAATGCACCCCTCATGTCAGAGATAAGAGGGGAGAGTTCCTAAAAGGACACCCACCTGTATTCAAGCACTCTGCCGACCCACTCCAAGCTGATGATTGGCTACGTGCCATTGAGAGGCAACTAGAGATTGCCTAATGTGATGATAGAGAGAAGGTTTTATATGCTTCTGGACAGTTGCAGGGAGCTGCACAGGATTGGTGGGACTCATTCCGCTTCGGCCGCACCAAAGCTAATCCCATCACTTAGGCTGAGTTCCGTAGTGCCTTTTGCACTCACCACGTGCCTGTAGGACTGATGAAGCTGAAGAAGAAGGAGTTCTTGGCTCTCAAGCAGGGGAGCATGACTGTTGCTGAATATTGTGATAAGTTCATACAATTGTCACGGTATGCACCTATTGAGGTAGATGAGGATGGAAAGAGGTAGGAACTGTTTATGGAGGGCTTGAATGATGGTCTCCAGTACCAGCTGTTGTCTCATACCTTTGCTAACTTCCAGCAGCTGGTGGACAAAGCTTTAGTGATTGAGAACAAGTGCCGCCAGATGGAGGACAAAAAGAGGAAATTTCAAGGACAGCAATCTGGGAGCAACTCTCACTTCCGTACCAACCCTCAACAAGCTCAACCTCAGTAGCGCTATCAAGGTCAGACAGGTCCCAACCGCAACCAACAGCAGCAGCGTGCACAGCAGCAGTAGCAGCAGTATAAGGCACCAGCTCAGCGCTAGCAGCAGCCCAACAATGTATAGGTGAGGAATAATGCCCCCAATGCTCCGTAGAGGAATGGCGCACCAAAAGCGCCAAATGCAGTTAATGACAACAAATGCTTCAATTGTGGAGAGCCGGGACATTACTCCAATAGATGTCGCAAGAAGACGGCTAACTCACAGCAGAACTATGTTCGGGGAAAGGTGAACCATGTTACTGCTGAAACAGCTCAGGAGGCACCGGATGTGGTGATCGGTACGTTTCCGGTCAACTCAAACTCAGCTATAGTACTTTTTGATTCTAGTGCTTCGCATTCCTTCATAACATATACATTCATAAAGAAGCATGGTATTCCAGTAAGTGTTATGAAGAAACACATGTTAGTAAGCTCACCTGGTGGGGTAATGAAAGCAGAGTGGATATGCTTAGCTGCTAGTCTCAGCATAAGGGGGCTAGAATTTCAAGCAAATCTTGTAGTCATAAATTCCACCGGTATTGATGTCATCTTGGGTATGGATTGGCTAAGGTTGCAGAAAGCAGTTATTAATTGTGGTAATAGTTCTGTGAATCTTATCACTTCAACTAGAGAAGAAGTGGTGTATGTGGCAACTCAGTCAGCTGTAGAAATCTGCCGAGTTAATCAGTTGGAGGGCACAACCTTAGAAGATATAAGGATAGCAAATGAGTACCCGGATGTCTTCCCTGAGGAATTGCCAGGTATGCCACCTGACCAAGACATCGAGTTTATAATTGAACTTTTACCTGGAACTGCACCCATAGCTAAGAGACCCTATAGAATGGGAGTGAATGAATTAGCAGAACTTAAGAAACAACTAAGGGAATTGTTAGATAAGGGTTATGTTCAACCTAGTTCATCACCATGGGGTGCACCAGTACTGTTTGTAGAAAAGAAGGATGGTACACAAAGGATGTGCATAGACTACATGTCACTTAATGAGGTCACAATTAAGAACAAGTACCCATTACCTAGAATTGATGACCTATTTGACCAATTGAAAGGGCTTGTGTGTTTTCCAAGATTGACCTTCGATCTGGATACCATCAGTTGAGGATAAGGCGTACTAACATCCCCAAGACCACCTTTGTGACCCGTTATGGACTGTATGAGTTCACAGTCATGTCTTTTGGTCTGACAAATGCACCTGCTTACTTCATGTATCTGATGAACAAAGTGTTCATGGAGTACCTTGACAAGTTTGTCGTTGTGTTCATTGATGACATACTAGTGTATTCTAAGAATGAAGAAGAACATGAAGGACATTTGAGATTGGTGTTGCAGAAGCTTAGAGAACATCAGCTTTATGCCAAGTTCAGCAAATGTGAGTTCTAGCTAAAAGAAGTATCTTTCCTTGGTCACATAATCTCTAATGGAGGAGTAGCAGTAGATCCCAAGAAGGTTAGAGATATGTTGAGTTGGAAGCCACCTAAAGATGTTAGTGAGATTCAGAGTTTTCTAGGTATGGCTAGGTATTATAGGAGATTCATCGAGGGATTCTCTAAGTTAGCCAAGCCCATGACTGTGTTGTTAGAGAAGAATGCCAAATTTGTATGGACTAAGCAATGTCAGGATAGTTTTGAGGAGTTGACGAAGAGATTGACTTCTGCCCCAGTGCTTATCTTACCTGATCTCACCAAAAGCTTCTCTATGTACTGTGATGCCTCACGACAAGGTCTAGGTGGTGTTCTTATGTAAGAAGGCAGAGTTGTTGCCTACGCATCTAGACAGCTGAGAAAACATGAGTTAAATTATCTGACTCATGATCTAGAATTGGTAGTTGTGGTGCATGCTCTTAAGATTTGGAGGCACTACTTGATTGGTCATAAGTGTGAGATTTATACGGACCACAAGAGTTTGAAGTATATATTCATGCAGTCAGATCTAAATCTGAGGCAGCGTAGATGGCTCGAGTTAATCAAGGATTATGATTTGGATATCCACTATCACCTAGGAAAGGCTAATGTTGTAGCAGATGCCTTGAGTAGGAGTTATGTGAACATGGCCTATACAACTCAACTACCTGAAGAGTTGTGTGAGGAGTTCAAATACTTGAATTTGGGTATTGTGGCCAACACCATGGAGTTAGAGGTAGAATCCACTCTAGAATAAGAAATTTGTAAGGGACAATTGAATGACGAAAGGATCAAGGATATTGCAGAGTGTATAGTGATTGGTAAAGCCCCATGATTCCATATGGATGATCAAGGGATGGTATGGTTTGGTAAAAGGATTTGTGTGCCAGAAGTAACATCTATTAGGGAGTCTATCTTCAGGGAAGCTCATGACTCAGCCTATTCCATACACCTAGGAAGTACTAAAATCTATCTTGATCTTAAAGAGAGATACTGGTGGTATGGACTAAAGAGAGATGTAGCTGAACATGTGGCTATATGTGATACATGCCAAAGAGTGAAAGCAGAACATCAGAGGCTAGCAGGTTTGCTATAGCCTATGAAGATACCCGAGTGGAAATGGGAAGAAGTTGGAATGGACTTTATAGTTGGATTACCCCGTACACAGAGAGGATTTGACTCTATCTGGGTGATTGTTGACCATCTGACAAAAGTGGCCCATTTCATTCCGGTCAAGGTAACTTATTCGAGTGCAAAGTTAGCAGAGTTATATATGGAAAGGATTGTATGTTTATATGGTGTACCAAAGAAGATTGTTTCGGATAGGGGTACACAGTTCACATCACATTTTTGGTAGAAATTGCATGAGTCAATGGATACGAAGTTGAACTTTAGCTTAGCTTACCATCCTCAAACAGATGGACAGACTGAGAGAACAAATCAGATCTTAGAGGATATGCTAAGGGCTTGTGCTCTGTAGTATGGGACAAGTTGGGATAAGAGTTTACCATATGCCGAATTCTCCTATAATAATAGCTACCAAAAGAGTCTTAAGATGGCACCGTTTGAGGCATTGTATGGCAGGAAGTGCAGAACACCATTGTTTTGGAATCAAACGGGGGAAAGTCAAGTCTTTGGACCAGATGTTTTGCAACTGGTAGAAAAACAAGTGCAAACAATAAGGCAAAACTTGAAGGTTGCACAGCCCCGACAGAAAAGCTATGTGGACACGAGAAGAAGAGATTTGTCGTTTGAAATCGGTGACTTTGTCTATCTCAAAGTTTCACCTATGAAAGGAGTAAAGAGATTTCATACTAAGGGAAAGTTGTCACCTAGGTATGTCGGACCATTCAAGGTCATCAACAGGAGAGGAGAAGTTGCTTACCAGCTGGAGTTACCAGAGCAGCTCTCAGGTGTTCATGATGTTTTCCATGTGTCATAACTTAAGAAATGTTTGAGAGTACCTAAGGAACAACTACCTTTGGAAGAACTGGATATCCGAGGGGATCTGTCATACAAGGAATATCTAGTAAGAATCCTAGAAATAGCGGAGAGAATCACAAGGAGCAAAATAATAAGAATGTGCAAGGTCTAGTGGAACAGACACTCAGTGGATGAGGCAACTTGGGAGAGAGAGGAAGATCTGAGAACTGACTATCCCAATCTCTTTGAACCATCCGAATCTCGAGGACGAGATTCATCTTAAGGGGGGTAGGTTTGTAACACCCAAAATTCTACTACAAATTAGCAATTAAATTCTTGCCCTTTTAATACATTTTCTATGTATTTCTAACTTAGGCTAAATATTAAATATTGGAAAAATAAAATAAACTATAAGGTTTAGAAACTTGTTTGTTGCATTCATGCTAAAGCATATGGTTTTTGGATGAGTGTAGGGTTAGAAGATTTGAAGTTGAATTCAAATCCCATTTGAATTTGGCTTAAAATTTAAAATAGAGGAAATAGAATTGGAAAAATATTTGATTTTGAAAAGAATTCATCTACTTCCATTCTGGCCCAACCTAGGAATCAGCCCAGTTCTATTTTTTTCTTTTCCCCTGCCCGCGCTGGCCCACTCGGCAGCCTGCCCAGCGCTGGCCTGCAACGCCACCACATGCGGCCCAGCCTCCCGCGCGCGGCCTTTCCATTTCCCCGCACCGGCCCACGAACCATGCCGCATAGCTCACTCAGCGGCCTACTGCACTGCCTCCTCCTACATGTGGTCCAGCCCAGCACCGCGGCCCACAATGCTGCGCTCGCCGCTCTCTTTCCTCTCTCCCTCCCTGCCCAACGAGACCCGCTCGTCAGCACGGCCTTTCCTTCTTCCTCGCGCTGCTCTTTCCTTCCTTGCCTCCAGTGATGGCTGTAACACCTCTGGTGTTTTGACCTAATACTAAAATTTGACATGTCATCATGTGCATTGCAAAGCATTCATATAGTATAAAGTTTTGATTGCATTCACTAAATAAGGTTTATTTCATAATGTTGTTATTTCATGTGATGTGTTTCAAAAACCCTAAATAAAGATCATGACCACAAGGGTCAAATTTCATGTGATCATGTGAGGCCATGTGTCATTTGACTTAAATAACCCTAATGGGCCATGTTACTGGTCAAAAATCAAAATTTAAGAAAAAGGAAGACAAATCAAATTTGAATTCATATTCAAATTATAAAAGTCCTTTTTGCCCCTTTTGATTAATTCAAAATCCATGAGGAATTTGGTGTTGAGGCAAAAAGCAAAGTTGGAGATTATTTTATGTAGATCCACTTTGGTATTCAAAGTTTTTCAAGCTTACATATAAAATTTGGAGTAATTTTGAAATGATTCAAATGCTCAAATGCACCCCAAATTCAAATTTCAAAATGGAGGTAGAATTTGAAAATACTTCTAGAAGCAAAGTTGTAGAGTTTGAAAAATTGAACAACTTTCATTTTTGGAGATTTTCAACTTCTTTAGAAAATTTGTGAGTAATTTGAAAAATGGACGCAGTGGCAGTTCTGTAATTATTTCAAAAATCACCTCCACCTCTCTACTTGCCGCCGGCGCCACGCGGAGGTCACCGCCGATCGGATTTCGCCGCTTTCACGCGCAGTGACACGCCCAAACCTCCGTGGCGAGTTCGCCCGTGTGCTGTCAACACCGCACGCCCTCCTTCCTGCTATAAATAGGAGCACGCCGTCGTCATTTCTGTTTTTCACCTTCTGCTCTGCTCCGCCGCCAGCTTGCTCCACCGCTCGCCGTAGCCTCCGTCGAGCAGCATCCACCATGCCCAGCTATGCCTACACGATCGTCTCGGTCCTGCGCTTCTCGGCGTCTTGCCTACGCCGCTTGGTTTGGCCGGAGTCGCCCGGTGAACTGCTTCTTCCCCGAGCCCGGCCGGAGCTCCGCCACCATCGACTCGACGTGGCCAGGCCATTCCAAACCGTCTCCGTCTTCACCAAACGTACCAGCGTGACCATGGTGAGCTACTGAATGCGTTACTCACCTTGTTTTAGACTCTACTACGCTGTTGCCGGGGTTACACCGTGAGCCATCGTGCTTGAGCCGCCATGGTCGGTCTGGAGCCTTCTCCGGTGCGCCTTCTGCCGATCTAAGGGCTGGGATGAGTTCATAGGAATGTGTACATCATTTGGGTGCGGTCTGCCTCGCTGGAGCATCACCGTCGGTGCATTTTGGGGGCCGGCCAGTGATGGCAGCGCCGTTGTGACCTATATGAGTCACTGACGAGTGGGGTCGGGCTGTCAGTGAGAAGGAAGGAGAAGAACAGTGAAGTTTTATTATTTTCTGATTTTGAATAGTGCTGAAACTTTAGGAATTTGTAGGAAATTCATCATAGCTCCAAAAATTCTGAAATTTTGTGTGTAGCTTCTGTACATGTTCTAGTATGGTTTAAAAATTTGAAACTTGAAATTTGAATAAATTTTTAATGTTCAAATATTCAATACATTAATTGATAAATGCAATTTCCATGATTTTTGTAGGCCACTGTATAATTCCAAAAATTATGAAATTTGTTTTGGTACACTAATTTGTCATGAGGAAGCTTACATAAAATTTTCAGGTCATTTGGAACAAGATCATTTTTGGGCTTATTTCCAAATTAATTCAAAAATAAATAAAAGCAAACCCTAAGTGTTTGATTAGTGTTGGATCTTGTTTTGGTCATGTTTTGTGACTAGTAGGGTTTCAAGATCCATTTGGCCAAGTCACATGTGTGGTTCTTAATGGTAGGATTGCAAGTTGGTTTTGTTGGCTTGCAACTGTACCATGAAATAAAATCATTTGCGGGTGTTTTTACATTTCATGTACCGTGAAAGCATCATGTTTACATTATCATCATGTTAAAGCACATGTTATCATTTCATGTAGAACCCGAGAATGAAACAATTCTAGTTGAGCAAGTTCTGGAAGAATCCCCGGTTGTCACGGGATTCGATAATTGTGGTACTGACCCGGAACCTAAGATCGTCAACGAAGGCAAGCCCCGGTTTATGCATTAAACCCTTACCTTGTTTACTTTGAAAAGTTTATCACCTATGTTACTTATTGCATTAAGTTGATTAATTCAAACGTACCTAATTGATGCATTGCCTACCTTGTTACTTGTTTACCATCCTTGAAGATGTTTTTATTTACAAAGGCGTAGAATGCTTAGTATGCTTTATGGTAGGCTTTCAAAGTAAAAGTTTTGATACAATCAAAGATGGCATACTAGCCAAAGAAAGAAAGAAGATAGAATGAATTAGAGACTAGTCGGGTGACTTATCTTGAATTTTTGGGTAATGTTGCCGGCTATGTCGCTTAAAGGCCACTCATTGTGGATCTTCTGAATGAGACACTTTGTAGTACTAGTCACATACTTCGGTAAGCCTACTTCGGCTAATCCGATACTAAGATGAATGCCCTTGCACTGGGAGTGGAGAGATGGCGGGAGTAGCGTGTACCCTCGTGGCTGGAATGTGGCCGGATTTGAGGTGTGCTGTGCTCTCGGGTGGCGTGGAGATGGCTTAGTATAGGAGGATCTGGTAGCGAGGTTGATATATGCAAGATTAAGTTCTACATATGTCGTGTGATAAGGAATCCCCAGCTGGGACTTGAATCAATTCGAATTGCCGGTGCTCCGCGGATATGGAGACTCGATTCATTACAGAAGCAATGTAGGACTGGTGAATTACTAAAATATGAGAATAAGAATGGAATGAGAAGGAATGGAATATGGGAAATGTATATTTAGTTGAGATAATGAACTAAAAGGACTTAGGGGTAAAATTTGAGAATAGGATAAATATAGTAAGCTTTTGGCAAGGGACTTTGAATTTTGCTACATCCTTACCTTGTCCCAAACCCCTACATCCCTAAAGTCTTACACCCGTTACGTCAGGTTAGTCTTGTTGAGTACTTTTGTACTCAGGGTTTGTTAACCCTTGTTGCAGGTGAGTCGCATGCGCAGGCTTGTTTTGGTCCCTGCTGCATGTCGGTGTTTGAAGTCAACGACGATGAGGAGTAATGAATGGCCTTTGGACAAGGCACTAGATTGTATGATAAATAAAGTTAATGTAATATTATCCCGCTACTATGGTTGTATAACACTTATGGTATTATAAGTTTGAAAACAACTTGTTTGTAATTATGTTATCTTAAGACTTTCGCTATCTTTTACTCTGGTATATATTTGAATAAACTATTGTAATCTGCAATGTTTGTGATTGGGATCCTGTTTGAAAAGAGAATCGTGGATGATTCAGGTTTCCCGAGGACACCCGACAGACCTGTTGAGTTGTTGGGAACTCGTGAACGCTATCCGAGGTCTATTAAGACAACGATAGGTGCACGTGGGCCCGATTCCTTAGGATGTTCTGCATCCGGGTAGCAACAAAATGTATCATGATTTGAGAAAGAGATATTGGTGGACCAAAATGAAAATAGAAATAGCTCAATATGTGGCCAAGTGTGATATTTGCTAGAGAGTCAAAGGAGTTCATATGAAGACTGCAGGTCCATTACATTCGTTGCCAGTTCCATCTTGGAAGTGGGAAGATATCTATATGGACTTCATAGTAGGGTTGCCTAGGACATCTGCAGGCTACAATTCAATATGGGTTATTATTGATCGTCTAACCAAGATAGCTCATTTCCTACCAGTCAGAGATAAATATCGAGCAGAGCAGTATGCAAAGATTTATCTTGATAGAATCTTCAGTCTACATGGGGCACCCAAGACCATTGTCTCTGACAGAGGGTCATTGTTCATATCCAAGTTTTGGAAAAGTCTACACGAGTCTTTAGGAACTAAACTTATCCGTAGTTCTGCTTATCATCCGCAAATAGATGGACAGACTGAAAGGGTAAATCAAATTCGTGAAGATATGTTAAGAGCATGTGTTCTTTCTTTTGGTGCTAAATGGGATGAATGCCTTCCCTTAGCTGAATTCTCATATAACAATAGCCATCAAGAGAGTATTAAGATGGCACCATTCAAAGCACTGTATGGCCGTAGGTGCCAAACACCTTTAAATTGGTCAGAAGCTAGAGAACGTTGGTTCCTTGGACTGGATGTGGTCAAGGAAGCTGAAGAGAAAGTTAAACTCATACAAGCCAATATGAAGGTAGCTCAATCCTGATAGAAAAGCTATGCTGATAAGAGGAGACGACCGCTAGAATTCAAAGTGGGAGATTATGTCTACCTCAAGGTATTGGGATTTGGGGAAAGTTGGCGCCCCATTATGTCGGTCCTTTTTAGATCCAACAACGATGTGGACCAGTCGCCTATCGCGTCAAGTTAACAGATCACATGTCAGCGGTGCATGATATCTTTCATGTATCTCAGTTAAAGAAGTGTCTTCAAGTACCTGACTAGGAGATTGACTTTGGTGATGTAGAACTAGAACCTGATTTGACTTATGCCGAGTACCCCATTAGAGTCTTAGATCAGAAAGATCGAGTCACTCGCAGACGTACAACAAGTTCTACAAAGTATAATGGAATCAACACATGGAAGATGAAGCTACTTGGGAGTCTGAGGATTACTTCGAAGAGAACTTTCCTGACTTCTTCGCTTCTATCTAGTTGCAATACCTTGTCTATATTGTAACTTGTCTTGTTGTTAACAGAATGGAAAACCCCCTTACTAGCCTTTTTAAATAAAGTTATGATGTGTTAGCTTGACACATTTCCTTTTCCATTACTTAGCCTTAAGTTTTAAATCTTGAGATGAGATTTCTTTAAGGGGGAAGGGTTGTAACACCTCTGGTGTTTTGACCTAATACTAAAATTTGACATGTCATCATGTGCATTGCAAAGCATTCATATAGTATAAAGTTTTGAATGCATTCACTAAATAAGGTTTATTTCATACTGTTGTTATTTCATGTGATGTGTTTTAAAAACCCTAAATAAAGATCATGACCACAAGGGTCAAATTTCATGTGATCATGTGAGGCCATGTGTCATTTGACTTAAGTAACCCTAATGGGCCATGTTACTGGTCAAAAATCAAAATTTAAGAAAAAGGAAGACAAATCAAATTTGAATTCATATTCAAATTATAAAAGTCCTTTTTGCCCCTTTTGACTAATTCAAAATCCATGAGGAATTTGGGGTTGAGGCAAAAAGCAAAGTTGGAAATTATTTTATGTAGATCAACTTTGGTATTCAAAGTTTTTCAAGCTTACATATAAAATTTGGAGTAATTTTGAAATGATTCAAATGCTCAAATGCACCCCAAATTCAAATTTCAAAATGGAGGCAGAATTTGAAAATACTTCTAGAAGCAAAGTTGTAGAGTTTGAAAAATTGAACAACTTTCATTTTTGGAGATTTTCAACTTCTTTAGAAAATTTGTGAGTAATTGGAAAAATGGACGCAGTGGCAGTTCTGTAATTATTTCAAAAATCACCTCCACCTCTCTGCTTGCCGCCGGCGCCACGCGGAGGTCACCGCCGATCTGATTTTGCCGCTTTCACACGCAGTGACATGCCCAAACCTCCGTGGTGAGTTCGCCCGTGTGTTGTCAACACCGCACGCCCTCCTTCTTGCTATAAATAGGAGCACGCCGTCGTCATTTCCGTTTTTCACCTTCTGCTCTGCTCTGCCGCCAGCTTGCTCCACCGCTCGCTGTAGCCTCCGTCGAGCAGCATCCGCTGTGCCCAGCTACTCCTATGCGATTGTCTCGGTCCTGCACTTCTCGGCGTCTTGCCTACGCCGCTTGGTTTGGCCGGAGTTGCCCGGCGTAACTGCTTCGAATTGCCGGTGCTCTACGGATATGGAGACTCGATTCATTATAGAAGCAATGCAGGACTGGTGAATTACTAAAATATGAGAATAAGAATGGAATGAGAAGGAATGGAATATGGGAAATGTATATTTAGTTGAGATGATGAACTAAAAGGACTTAGGGGTAAAATTTGAGAATAGGATAATTATAGTAAGCTTTTGGCAAGGGACTTTGAATTTTGCTACATCCTTACCTTGTCCCAAACCCCTGCATCCCTAAAGTCTTACACCCGTTACGTCGGGTTAGTCTTGTTGAGTACTTTTGTACTCAGGGTTTATTAACCCTTGTTGCAGGTGAGTCGCATGCGCAGGCTTGTTTTGGTGCCTACTGCATGTCGGTGTTTGAAGTCAACGACGATGAGGAGTAATGAATGGCCTTTGGACAAGGCACTAGATTATATGATAAATAAAGTTAATGTAATATTATCCCGCTACTATGGTTGTATAACACTTATGGTATTGTAAGTTTGAAAACAACTGGTTTGTAATTATGTTATCTTAAGACTTCCGCTATCTTTTACTCTGGTATATATTTGAATAAACTGTTGTAATCTGCAATGTTTGTGATTGGGATCCTATTTGAAAAGAGAATCGTGGATGATTCAGGTTTCTCGAGGACACCCGATAGACCTGTTGAGTTGTTGGGAACTCGTGAACGCTATCCGAGGTCTATTAAGACAATGATAGGTGCACGTGGGCCCGATTTCTTAGGAGGTTGTGCCATAATGGCGCTCCCGTATGGAAGGCCACCGCGCCATCGCCCACTGATGGAAAGCAACCCTTTTCGCCCCAATCCGCCCACTTCCCTTCCCTATTTCCCCCACCGGCTGGCCTATATAACCCCGAGTAGAGCCCCGCCTTGTCTCCCCATCCCCTGCTCGCAGCCGTGAGCCACCGCCGCCGTAGTACCCTTCGTTCGCGCCTCAAAAATCGACGCCGACATCGCTTGGAGCTCCGCCATTGTCCTCCACGCCTGTAGGTACCGTTGTCTCTCTGTTTTGTCATGGTTTGCTCGGATTTCATCTCACCTGTGCTCTCTCTCTCTCCATCCATCACCACCGCCATCGACCAGTGCCTTCGAAGCCTCCCCGTACGCTGCAACCACCTCCATACGCATCGTGGTGAGCTCCTCCACCTACCCATGCTCTCCATTCGTCGATTCACGCACTGGAATCCCGTATCGTCGAACTATAGCCACCGCCGGCCATGGCGTCCTCACCGGTGATGCCGTGCCGCCGCTGAAGTTTCTTCCGTGCGCCTCTCACCGTCAGATCTCACATGAACGGTCATGATTAGAGTATACCTATTCGCTGTGTAACCGGTCCACCGGAACTTGTGGACTCGGTCCACCCCGCCAAGTCAGCAGCATCCACTACACGCGTGGCACACCACGCCAACAGCGTGCTACCACGTGGCTGCCTAGTCAGCAGCCGGGTCAACATCCAGTCAAAGCCACGCCGTTTTATAGTTTAGCCCCCGAATTTCCATGTAATCAACCCCCAGTCCGATTTAGTTCAAAATAATTTCTTTTAAGCCCTATTTTTATTCGGTTAGGCCCCTATATATTCTAGATTTAATGCTCGTAGTCTTGTAACCGGGATAATTTACATTTTTAATTGTTTTAATTCAAAAAAAGGTTTAGTTTATTTATAGAATTGCCATTACATCTTATTTCATGCATAACTTTCACGTTTTGAGTCCGATTTGAGTGATTCTTTCGCTCACATGTTCGTAGCAATGTGTAGAATAGTTTTGTAAGCTTTTCAACTTATGTTTTCACTGTTTGGTGTACTATTCTAATGGAAGTCTATCTTATATGCATGTAATGATTGGAATGATGCTTGATTGATGATTGGGTCACGATTAGAGGGTGAGCCTTTTGAGGTGACTGAGGACCCCCAGCAGGATCAACAGTACTCCTAGGACAACTTTGAGGAAGGCAAGTGTACCAAAGGCCCCTTGTTACCTATGAACTACTACCACTAACATTCATGCATGTGTTTAATTTGAATTGCCTTTAAGGACTTTACCTAGATGATTCTTGTACCACATATCCTTGATACCTAGGTTTATTGGGTAGGCATTTTGGATAGATGCTGTAGCGCTTAACATAAAGTAATTGTTAAACATGATTAAAGACTATATGCAATGTGATAAAGTGAAGCTTTTAGCAATAGATAGGGGCTAGAGTATGGGGTTGAGTACTCTAGTGCCTCTCTATAAGGACTTAATCCTAAAGTGGCAACCTAGGAGGGACCATACAACCCCGAGTGTCACATGGCTCTGACTTTAACCTATTAACTAGATTGTACTAGCTCATCTATAGCTCCAGTAAGGGGTAAGAGGGTATCTTTCCTTTTTCTGTTAGGGTGTGCACCATGTTGCGATGCCCATGCGTGCCATTCCTTTGTAGCTACGATCTGTTAGTGCAACTAGCTAAGGGTTTCATAGTGAAACTTGGCCACACTTCCTAGGAAGAGGTGTAGTGGGTCTCGTGAACTCCAGCATTGGCAATCATGGCTCGGTGGGTAAAGATGTACAATTTCTGCAGAAATAATTAACTTTTTATAACAGCCATGCTCACGGATACAAGCGGTCTGGATCCTTCGAGATTAGTGGTTACTATGGATGATGGATGGTTGGGATACGAGATAAAACTTGATGATACTTTAATACCACTTGGGAATTGGGACTGTTCATTAAAGTAGTAATTCAGGATGCTAAAATTTGATCAACTAAAATTGTGAACTGCAGTCAAACAATGTCAAGCCTTTTTGAGCCTTATAGATCCCTTTGATATACTTGCTAAGCATGGTGAGCTTACACTTGCTTTACATCTAATGAAAATCCTAGATGGGTAACAGATAGTGGATATGAAGAGTTTTTCGGAGGATGTCTAGGACTACTAGGGAGACGTTCACCAGTTGGAGTCCTTGTGGCAGTTGGGCTAGTTATTCCGCTGTGATTGTAATAATATTGCCTTCGAGCAAACTTTGTATTAACTTTATGATGAGTTATGCGATGTAATAAGTACTTTACTTTGATACTATTGCAATTTGTGATATATGTGTGTGTTTGGACATCCTGGGCGCACATATATGAGTACTTGGTTTTGCTTTGCAAAATTGGGTGCGACATGGCAAAAGGTTTTTTGCCACACTTTTTGTGCTTGGGGATTGTCCCGACCACCCTCATGCTCGAGGGACTGTCCAGACCACCATCGTGCTCGAGGGACTGTCTCGACCGCCCTCATGCTCGGGACTGTCTCGACCACCCTTGTGCTCGGGGACTTAACTAACTATGGTTATTCTTGGGGATTCATCATTTTTCCCATGTTGCGCTCGGGGACTGCTGTGACCACTATCCGACCATTGCTCGGAGACCGCTCTCCTTGGCTACATGTGATTTGTACTCACATACAGTTGAGAGGCATTTATTTTTTCTTACTTAGACCTTGCTACAAGGCTGATACCTCGCCTTCCAGCAAGCTCGGGGACTACATCAGTACGATGCACCTACCGGTGCATCTCGTATCGATTGTACGATGATTGGATTCTCAACTTAACTGGGAATTCTTTTTAGACCCTGGCACCATGTGCCTACGTCACCTACTACCAGGCTCAGGGACTAAGTGGGCACAGTTTACCTTGCGGTGAGTGTGCTTATTTTATCAACCCCTACACTCTGACTGTTGGCCATAACTGCTACTATAAAAGGGTCACTTACATTTCTTTTCAGAAATACAAGTGGGCATACTTGATCAGGAAAGAAATCTGTTTCTTTTTTCTTTAGAGCACTATGCATTCTTTGGACAACCGGAATCTTCGGCTATAATCGTGGTCTATTACGCTCTGTGCTGACCAGGATACTGGCACATTTTCTTGGTCAATGTTTCAACCAGTCAGAGATAACATGAAGACAAATTGCATTAGTTGAAGAAGATTGAACGGCATGTCGCAACATAATACATGGTGCTCGGGGACTAGCTGTGGGGGTATTAACCCCTATACCCTTATGGCTAGGCTTAGGCTAGCTCGGACCAGGGGATTTGGCCCACTAGAAGATGACGCATAGCCTGGCCAATCTGCTCGAAGTCCCATGTAAGGAATCAAGGCAGACTTAGAGATCAAGCAAGATCTTGGTCGGTTAGAATAGAAATCCTTATCCAGCCACCTATGGCAATTGTAACTAGTTAGGATTAGTTTCTAGATCTGTAACCCTGCCCCCCTAGACTATATAAGGCAGGCAGGGGACCCCTCTCAAAAACATCTCTCATTGACATATAGCAATACAATCAAACGCAGGACGTAGGTATTACGCCTTCACGGCGGCCGAACCTAGATAAAAACCTCATGTCTGTCTTGTGTCACCATCTTGTTTGTAGCTTGCGCATCTATCTGCCGATAATCTACTACCTTAGGCATACCCCTAGGTAGACTACCGACCATATTTCGCCGACAGTCTGTGGTCGGCTTGGGGTCCTTCCCATGGTCCCCCTTGTTGAAGCCTCTAGACAAGAACCGCTTCATGAGGCTATAGTCCTTGTATAGATGCTTGATGGGGAAAGTATTGTTCGGGCATGGCCCTTCGAGCAGCTTCTCGAAGTGGTCTGGCATACCCTCAGTGGGCTTCCAACCCCGTCTGCGGTCAGTGGTGGCCATGAGCGAGCCCTCGCACCACTGCTTGTTCTTCTTCTTGATAGGACAGTTGGAGGTACCTTCATCGGCGTCCTTGTCTCTCTTCGCCTTGCCCTTGAGATGGTCAAAGATTGCTCTGACCACCTCCTCACCTGAGGCATGGCTTGTGGCGATGTTAAGGAGCTCCTTGGTGGTTCACGGTCCCTTATGTCCTAGCTTATGGACCTAGGGACTCACAGGTGGTCCAAGATAGGAAAGCTCATATGATGTCGGACGTCAGCGATGTTAGGCAGCTCATTGCACTACCGGGAGAAGTGTCGAATGTACCCACGAAGGGTTTCCACTGGCCTTTTGTCGGTAGTTTTCGAGGTCCCTTGGGTTTCTAGGATGCTTCTATGTGCCCTAGAAGTTTCCCACGAAGATCTCTTTCAGGTCCGCCCAACTTTGGATTCTGTTGGGTGGAAGGTGTTCCTAACCATGTTTGTGCCAAATCAGCCATGAACAATGGAAGGTTGTGGATAATGAAATCATCATTATCCACTCCACTAGCTTGCCAAGCAAGCTAATAATCCTCGAGCCATAGTCTGGGGTTCGTTTCCCTAGAATACTTTGGGATGTTGGTCGGTGGTCGGTATCGAGGTGGAAAGGTGGCATTGAGGATGTGTCGCCCAAAGGCCTAAGGTCCCAGCAAGTTTGGACTCGGGCTCCAGTCCTCGTCACTATCTTAACATCAACCATGATGAGGTGGTAGCTATAGCTAGCACCCTCCCTCGTATCGCTGTGGGCACGCATGCAGGCATTAAGGGTGTCGCACATGTCATGGTGGTGGCCGAGACCCTCATGCACCGGGACTACGATGCATAGCCTACCACCTTGTGGTGCCTGGTGGACTGATGCATCCTTGTTGGGTTGCTCTATGGACAAGCACTAGCTGGTGTCGAGCTCACGTCATCGAGACAGCGAGCTCTTGGCCTGCTATGCCACCGCACGCTTGAGCAACGTGCGAAGCTCGTGGTTAGCCCGATAATCCTCAGGCATCATGGGCCCCAGAAGCCATCAGAGCAAGGCCACCACAACAACAATGTTATGTCTCGCCCGGGCAAAGTGTGGGAGGGCTTCATCATCCTTGATGATCCTCTAGTTCATGTCATGGGCTATGGCACTTGCACGCCCACCGTCTCCATGGCGCACAATCTCTCGATCGAGCTTCACGTGTTCCTGCTCAAGCTAGAGTCACGCTTCCTCAAGCTCTTGGTGTTGAGCCTTCAGCTGCTATATCCACAGGTGAGGTGGGGCCCCCTACATACCACTCACTATCATCATTGAGGTCATTTGTTGGGGTAGCCTCTTCCTCGTGGATGCTTTTGACATGTCCTTTAGGGGTACCTACCATGAAACATTCATGAGAGGGGTAATGGCTCCCCCTGCTAGAGTCAAAGGTGGAGGGCAACCCCATTTCTCCCATGAGGAGGTCATGGAAACACTCTGTGACATATTCAATCATCCCCATGAACTCATCGTTCATAGGGGACCGAGGGTG
The DNA here is from genome assembly GCF_019320115.1 of Miscanthus floridulus. Classification (NCBI taxonomy): domain Eukaryota; kingdom Viridiplantae; phylum Streptophyta; class Magnoliopsida; order Poales; family Poaceae; genus Miscanthus; species Miscanthus floridulus. The sequence goes on from NC_089589.1 coordinate 68,990,426, forward strand.
CATTGCGCCATAGGTGGCCAATGATCTCTATGGCATTGCACAGACCGAGCAGGAGCGCTGTCGGGGTGCTCCGGATGAGGTATTCTGGGGAGAGCAGCTCTCCTCTAGCAAGCTATGCCATGACATTGGTGAACGAGAAGGTGAGGTGGCGTAGGTCCTCCTAGGACAGTCGAGGACCTAGGAAGGCACCAAGCTAGCACTCTAACCTCTTGTAGTCTAAGCCGAGGAGCTAGTCGCCCCTAGGGACACGGGCCCCCCGTGCATGCAACTATAGCTCTTCAAGTGCCTCGGCAATCACCTTGGGGCCATTGAAGTGAAGAGGTTGGACGATGGCTAGATCCTATGCCAACTCTCCCACCGTTGTGATGATGAAGTCCAGGTCCTCGAAGCGCACGTGCACACCTAGGACCTAGCTGATGTTGTGACTAGCCATCTGAGGCCTGGTGTGGATGTCGAGATGCACAAAAGGCCCCTACCTAGCATGCCAACTATCGGTGTTTCGAGCCACCACCAACAAGTAAATTTCTAATATTGCGCATCTGGCTCAGATGGTGTGCTAAGAGGACACGAGGTTTATAATGGTTTAGATAGAATGTTGCTATGTCCAGTTTGTTGCTGCTGCTCGTGTTACTAGCACTGAAAGTTCATAGTAGGGGTTACAAATGGGCGAGAGAGGGAGAGGTCCCAAGTCTCTAGTGGAAGGAGTGAATGGGTGCCTGAGAGCTCAGTTGTCCTCAGTCGTGTGTTCATGTTGTGCTCTCATGTGTTTATCAAGTTTTGATGGGTTGATCTGGCTTGAATCGGTCTATAGTTTGATCGTTAGTCAGATGCCCTCATGGGACACCCTGCTTTCCCTTTTATAAACCAAAGGAAAGCATGGGTTACAGTGGAGCAAAGGAGGAGAACGAGGGAGAAGAAGTCCTTTAGGATCGCTAGGTCCTTCTTCTCCTTCATGCGGATCCCACCAACCCTATAGACATCAACATGGACAACTCCACATAGTGTCCCTGTCCGTCACTAGCGCCATGTGCAAGCATCGTCTGCCGATCATGGCGCTCCACTCTATCCTAGCGGACGTCATGGTGAACTGATGTGCCTGTCAGTATTTGTACAAGGGTTAGGCAAAATAGCACTGGTACGCCCGATGCTGTTCCTGATGTGAATCCCTAGGTATGGCCCATCATGGCCATGGGTTATATCGGGGCGTGCCGGTCTCTTCGTTAGCATCAGAGTTTTGACCTAGGGCCATACACTTAGACCTGGAGTGGTTAGCGGCGGTATGGCTCTCCATCGAGCAAGACGGAGCCCATGGCCTCAGGGCCAGGTGAGGCAGAGCCCATGGCCTTTTGGTTGGGTGAGGCATAGCGCAAACCTAAGGGTTGGGCGAGGTAGAGCCCATGGCCTCGGGATCAGGTGAGGCAGAACATGAACCAAAGGGTCAGGTGATGCAAAGCCCATGGCCTTGGGGTCAGGCGAGGCAGAGCATGAACCCAAGGGTCAGGCAAGGCAGAGCCTATGGCCTCAAGGTCAGGCAAGGCAAAGCGTGAACCCAAGGGTCAGGTGTGGTAGAGCCCGCGGCCTTGGGGTCTGGCGAGGCGGAGCGTGAACCCAAGGGGTAGTGCTCACCATTAACACACACCTCATTTGGATTCTCTACCTCACTACCACATCTTGTACTCTTTTACTTTTTAGTAGAGTTTTGTGAGTAAGGCAAAGCTATCAAGGAGAGCTTGGCTCCTTGGAAGAAAGGATCCTTGGTATGAATACTATGAAGGGTTCTTCTAAAGTCTTGCTCTCATTTTATCATAGTAGTGCATATGAACTAGATTATAGTTTTCATATTATGATCTTGGCATATGAACTAGCATATCGTTTGTGTGTTATGATCTAAACATGTGCAACTTTATGCTTAATCATTCATACAATTTGTCTGAGTAGAGGTAGAGCTATGTTGAGGTGGCAGTTCGTCGTTCCTTCGGGTTTGCCCATGTCCTATGCTTGTCGATCCATAAGGTTAGAGTCCCCTAGGTGATGTGAGTAGTTTCTTTGTACATGGGCGTGGTGCCCAGGTGCATAGAAACCTTTAGATATGATGGTACTCCTTGATTGAGGGGTAGGCAGTAGGTGGTGACAACCCTATCTATCCCTTGTAATCCCCCATGTTTGGGTATTGTGTAGGAGTCTCAAAGTCTCTCGCGCATGCTGGCAGACTAGTGCTCGGAGATCTTCCCATCCATCTCACACATAGTTCTAGCTCTAACCATGTAATTTGTATGAATATCAACTGCTCTTTGCATGGCTATATTAGAACTTGCCTGCTCCACTTAGGAACATTCTTTTATTCTTTGTTTTCCTTTTATCCTTGTGGTTGGCCTAGATGTGTGTCCACTATCCTTGAAATAACCTTTTTTACCCCTATCATAGACTATTGGTTTACTATGCAAGTATATAATCTAGTTCATATCCATGCTAGACTCTTACACCTTGCCTTCCTTTGGGAAAATATAAATAACGATACCCTGGATACTTCTGGGTGAAATGCTACAACGATAGATCCATGCGCTTGTGGATATTTTTTGTAATTGTTAAGAACATTGGGTTGGTGTACCTTGGTGGCATCGCTAAGATTTATCCAAATCTTAGTGATGGTGCTAAGAAATACCAACTGGCGTTTCTAGTGCCACTACTAGGGATGGATTCTATCTCCAAACTTGATAGTAATGCTAAGAAACGCCAACAAACATTTCTAGCACCGTTGCCGGGGAAGGCATAGGTTAAAAGAATCTAGTAGGACATGATCATGATCACATGCATGTAATGGTAGACATAGTTTATGCAAGCTAACTCTGCTTGTTTTCTTCTTATTGTGGATGAAAACATGATAGTGTATGACCGGTTTTGCTCTACCGGAAAACTACACCGATAATCTAGAGGCGCTCCTAAGGAAGAACATGCCTCGTACCACTTCTTCCTCCTCTACTCCACTAGCAGTTGAACTAGTCACCCCCGCTCCATCTGTTACTACCACTATGGCCAAGTCACTTCATGCCTACTCCACCCCCGCTATTGCCAATGTGCCATTGGGCCCGCTATCAGCACGGGCACCGAAAACTTCGAGCTTTGGCCTAGCCTAATCATGATGGTGTAGGCAAACAGTTCTATGGTTTGCCTAGCGAGGATGTGAATGCACACCTCCAACACTTCCCTGAGCTGTGCGACACCATCATCATAAAAGATGTCGCACCAGTAAGCATCAGGCTCCGTCTATTTCCCTTCTCCCTTGCGGGAAGGCGAAACAGTGGTTTTATAAGGAAAAGGAAGCTGTCAACACATGGGACAAATATTCCACGGTGTTCCTTGTGAAATTCTTCCCCATGGGCAAAACCAATGCACTAAGGCAAAAAAATTCAAATTTCTAGCAGACTTCAATGGAATCTATCCTCGAGGCATGGGAGAGGCTATAGGATTACATCCAGGTATGACCGCACCATGGGATAGAAAATTGGCTTATGCTCCACAACTTCTATGATGGGTTGTCACCCATGTTGAAGGGGCACATTGATGCCGCTGCTAGAGGAGCCTTTCTTTCCCTCACCATCGATGAAGCTATGACTCTCATCGAGAAGATGGTGTCCAATCAAAGCTAGGGGAAGAAAGAAAACAATAAAAGGCATGCATACCGTGAAGTTGGTGGATATGCTTGCTGTAAAAATGGACCAATTAATGAAAACACTAGACAAACAGGCCCATGAAAAGGAGGCCATCAAGGGCACCGTCCAGGCCATAGACTCGCAAATGACTTGCGAAGTCAGTGGTGAAGTCAGACACCTGGGGGAACGACTACCCCGAGACCCATGAAGATGTCAGCATACATCAACAATGGGTTCCGACAGCAGAATAACAACGAGTGGAACAATCAATCCTGCCTGCAAGGAGGTAACAATAATTTCAATTCAAATTTCAATTCAAATCAACCCTCACCTAGTTTTAGGTCAAGCTATAATTAATGAAAATATAACCAAAAAGTTAATGTTTAATGCTAAAATGATTGAAAATATAAATTCTAAAATTGAAAGTTTATCCTCCTTCGTCAAGAATCAATTAAGTTTTAATAAAATGATTGAAACTCAAATTGCTCAAATAGCTGCCGCTATTCCTGTCAACAACTCAGGGAAAATCCCGGGGCAACTCGAGAATTCCCCTGAGTTTGTTCATGCAGCTACAGAACAATAAATGAGAACAAGTCTTGTCGACGGACTATAAATGTCGAGCCCTTGACAAAGGTAAATCGGTAGTTATCTTTTAAAAATTCAAACATTTAAAATTTCAAATTTTTAAAATTCAAATTTTAAAATTTTGTTTCAAAATAAACTTTTTAGAAAAATAAAATAGAAATCATTTTCTGATAGTATAGATTTTTTTTATCATTTCTCATTTTTAAATATTTATAAAAAAATAAAATATAATAAAAGCTTTGTTGGAAAATCAATTTCGTGAGCAAAATTTTGAAACCGAGGGAAGCACCAACAACTACATCTACAAAATGGTCGTTGGGTGCTACTGGCTAAGGGGGGCAGCAGTGGGCCCACCTCTGGTGCGGGCGCACCAGGGGTGCAGCCACAACCCGCCTGCCACCTCTAGCACTACTTCTGCTCCAACGACTACTAGCCGTTGCCCCCTCCCACTCTCGGCCAGTGCTTCGCAATATAAGTAGGTGAGCCAGGGTTGAGGCCCTCCTCACCCTCACACTCTCCATTTTTCACTCCCTCTCACTCTCTTTGCTTCACCACTTGCAAAATATTTTTCCACAAAGCTTGAGAGCAAGGAAACTCTGTAGACAAATCCTACGCTCAAGACCACTAAGCCATGCTCACGGGTTGTTTGATTTATTTTCGCTAATGTAACCCCATTTTTTGAGCATGTTGTGTTGTTTTTGCCATGGCTAAGTTTCAAAGCAAGCTTGTCGACGTGCTCAAGAAGTTCACAGGAGCAAGCTTAAGTCGCTCCCGTGGAAGCTCAAGAGCGCGCTACTGCCGAGCCTGAGGAGAGCCCTGATGCATGAAGATGAAGAAACAGTTCCAACCGAAGAAGAAGAGCAAGAGTAAGAACAACTGATGGAGGAAGATGATGATCCTCACCTCAACTTGGAAGGAGATCGGGAGACATAAGTGTACAACCTCATCAAGAACTGTGAGTTCATCCACACGTCTACAGTATGACCCCAACCTTCTCGAAAAGATAAGTATGGACATCGAATTCGCCACCATCTGAAAAGCCGTTGGATGGGAGAACATTGCTCCCGTTGACGAGCAAGGTTCTCGCCTCCTAACAATTCAATTTTTATGCTCTTTGCAAGAAGTTGAGGGTGGGATTACTTTATGTCTTTTTGAACAATAATATTATCTTACATGGAGAAATATTAGTTCTCACTTAGGCTTTAGTACAAAATGCTCAATTGACTTAGATCATGCTCTCAAAGCTTTTAATCGTCATGAATTTTGGAGAGTAATTTCGGGTCAAAAGCAGTTGGCAAGTTTCAACCTCGAAATATGAATATTCATCATCCTACTTTGAGGTTCATGCATCGTTGGATTGCCATGACTTTGTTTGCTAGACAAGACATAAGGTTTGTTTATCATACTGAAATACAACTGCTCTATGCTACGCTTAAAAAGATTATAGTTGCTCCTATAAAAGAAATGTTTAAACATTGGTTGGAAACATTCAAGGCTTCCACATCTATTTCTTGCACATTTGTTGGTATTTATGAAGTCCAAATAGAATATGAAGGATTCTACAAGCGCACATAATACCATTGTAGCATTTTACTAGGAGTATTCCAGGTATCGTTATTTATATTTTACCATAGGGAAACAATAGAGTAAAGATTTATTGGATAACAAAGGAATGTCTACTAATCAACATACCATCATAGCTAAAGTAGGGGTAAATGTAATGATAGGAATAAAGCATAATGACACTCAGGGGATAGATCACTAAGATAAGGTAAACTAGTCAACTCGAGAGAACAACGAGTGAGGTAGATTCCTACCTATGATATTCTTATTACATGGTCAAAGTATATATACACCCAACTATAGCTAAGATTAACTATACTCTTGTGCACTTTAGGATGCCTCTTAGATAGTAGAGCATCACGAAGGATAACTCTACTAACACGACTATGGTCCTAATAATTTAAGAACCTGCTCAATTCAGTATGGACTACAAAGGATAGACGGGGCTATCACCTCCTGCTGCTACCACACAACCAGGGAACAGGGTGTACTCACACGCAGAGCATCGTATAAGCACCATGCTTACATGAAGCTCAGCTACTTAGCCTAACTGGTAAACCAGCAAGCAAAGTGCTCTATGAACCCGCACACAAAAGTATTGATAACCTTTAACTAAGTGAGATATATATTCATAGTAAGCATAGCCATGTAGATAGGAATATGATAAATTGATAATAAGCCTTACAAGATGTAGAAGTGAAGATACAAGGTTTTGCTGAGCCTCCAAGACTAGATCCAGAACTTGAGCATGAACCCAACTCGACCCTCACTCCCTGAGCTACTAATCTACTACATTGGAGAGTTCTAGACCTAATCCTCCTAGTGTGTGTTGATCTGAATGAGAGATATGAATTAGGGTTTCAGGATGGCTCTAGGGAGGAGGGTAGGGGCTGCATCAATTCTGGACCCTTGGAATCAAACTGACTTAAAGCAATGGTGTAGATATGATCCTTAGAGGCGGTGGAGAACCGACGTTGAAACTAGAGGCTAACAGATGGGACCCACAGGCCAGTCGGCCTAGGGGTGGGGTCGATCAGGCCCCCCTATCAGCGTCTTAGCTCAATCTTTGGTGGAGTCTTCTAGGAGTGTTCTAGAGTCATATAGAGTTGTTTTCATCATGGATAAACACGATTAAATTTGACGATTGGGTCCACCTTGATGGTTTTCTGATTAAATCCTCATATATTCACATATTCACAAAAACTCATAGAATTTATTAGTTTAAATCCCTAGACCTATGTTTGGTGATGGAATTAGGTACATATGCAGGATATGTTGATGGTTTATGATTGATGTTAACTGACCTATCAACAACATCCCTTGTGACACGAATTGCCACTAGTAATGGTGCATTAGACGGATAAGATGTGACATACATCTCTACTCCACGCATCGATATTAATGAGCACTACATGATACAAGGGCATCATTTGAAAACTATTGATGTAGGGAACCTTGTATTTTTCTTCCCGGGATATACAAATGAGATTCTATTACCTAACCTAGGAACTCTCATTGTATAAGTCCTCGAAGCTAACCTTCACTCTTATCGAGTAAGAGGAAGCACGCAGGAGTTCTGTTTCTCATAGGTCAACACGGAGCAGGACTAGGAACGATGCAGGTAGCTCTCAACAGCCACCACCAGCACCAACACCACTTGTGCCGCAGGCGTACCATACAGGAGTGGTTTCTGGCCATGCAGGTGCCTAGGGTTCACACCTAGGTACCAGTCGGGCTGGGACTACACCCTGCAACAACACGAGGCCGGTGGATTAGGATGGCATGAGGCTGACGATGTAGCATGGAGACATGCTCACTCCTCCGACTCCGAGGTACTATCACCACCATCCACCCACGACAGTCTACTCTAGATCGTCACGAACTAGACGGCATCGACGCCCGCCTTGGAGGATTGGAAATCCACACAGGTGAGATTCAAAATACTCTTAACACACATGTGTAGGATACAACCCAATGGCAGCTTCAGTAGCAGCAACAGTTGGCGCAAATGAACGCGCTGCTGAAGCAACAACACGATGCGCAAGTGAACTACTGGCGGTCCATGGGGTACAACACCGGACCATTGGCCATGAGCTAGCTTGGGGAGGACCCCATAGACGTACCTTGTATCTTTTATTTTTCATATTTTAATTTTTTGTATTTATATCCTGTATTTATTTATTAGCATTTAAAAAAAATCTAAAAATAAAAAATACTAAAAAATAAAATATGACAAAAACAACAATAAAATATGAATTCCAGTCTCATATGTGTTTTAAGAATGTTTAGTTTCTCCTAAGTTAAAATGATGAATAGTTGTTCTGTCTATAATTCATTTTATCTAGGTTGTAACTTAGTATTTTCCAAGATTTAAGTTTGTTGGCTAAAAATGTCTCATCCTAAAAACTTGAAAACTTATGGGTTGCAAATGCATGATTCTTTTCTAAGTTGTTGCGAGTTATGATATGGTATAAATAGAATTTGCTATGACTTTTGTTCTAAGAAAAACTAGACATCCTGAAGTTTTGAATTTTAAAAATGCTAAAATTCAAAAGTTCCTCAATGATTATAAATACCTACCAAGGCCATATGACATAATATACATGGAAAACCTTAGTCATATGCAACTTGTTATTTCATTGAGCTTTGTCAAATTGTTGTGACCCTTGTTAAAATTCTCGTCATGCACCCATGATCAAGACACGTATACCCACAAATAAACTACTAACTGTTATACTGAGAGTTACGCAAAAATATGCTTATTTAGTCCACCAAATAATTACTCCATTCGTTTATCATGAGTCTCTCTTTTTAAAGTTTCATATGCCAAAAAGAATAGTATGGGCTATGCTAAAAAAAGAAGGAAAAGAAAAGAAAAATATCCATGCCAAAAGGCATGAGAGAAAAATGTATGCCAAAGAGCATGAAGAAAAGAAAAAAAGAAATAAATAAAAATAGCCCATATTTTCAAATAAAAGGCATTCTCCAAAAAGATAGACATTCATGATTCAAAGGAGTACCAAAAATATTTAGAATTAGGAAGTCATAAAAAAAATTCCACACACTTGCACACCTTGATCAAAGTGTACGATTTGCATCTCCTTGAGGTCCGGTTTTTGACTTAGCAAAATATGCGATGCAAGTATGCCTCAATTTCATACCTACCCAAAACTCCACACAAAGCCTTTAATGGTAGGATGAAAAGGAAGGTAAAATATCAAAATGCCTTGGTGAGGTTTCATACACATTGAGCGATTGAGAGAGTCATTCGAGGAACTTACTTTTATTTTGCAAAACTCATAAAACCTCTAGATAGATAGTTAATCGAAGAATGAATGATTGGTGATTCTATTATAATCAGTCTATCTTGCAACTGCCCAAGAATTTGGAAAAGCTATACACCCCATAGGGATCAAGGTAAAGGGTGAATAAAAATGCCGAGCTTATTTGAATTACGGAAGAATACTTTGTTATAGGCATGGCACTTATGAAATATATTCGACATAGTAGCAACTCCTGATCAACAACCAAGTACTTAGCTATTTGCTCGGGATGAGCCAAGATTAAGCTTGGGGGATTTGTTGGCAGTCCTTAATGATCAAATCTGACCGCCAATTAAGATCCAAAAAGGAGAAATAAATAAACTTTTGGCACATATGCATTTACTATTGACATATTTCCACATGTATTGGAGACTCAGTGTTTTTCAGAACTTATTCATAAATACATGGGAATATGACCAAAAGGCACAACTCAGGAAAGCGTAAAGCAGAAGAGCGCAAAGGAGCCAAGCAAAAGCCCACCTACACGCCAAAACTGGGTCAACCACCGATGTGGGAGGCACCTAGGCCTAGCCAGCAGCCCACCTAGAGCAAGACGATGGCCATCCCTGGTGCGGCCGCACCAGGGGTGCATCTGTACCCCCACCACTGCCTCTTGGACCACCTTGCTCTGACGGTTGCATGGCGGCATGCAGAGGCGGTCCACGTCGGTTTCCTAATTTATCTACACCAGAACCAACCATAGAGTAGTATAAGAAGAGGGGTAGTGCTCACCATTCACACACACCTTATTTGGAGCCTCTACCTCACTACCACATCTTGTACTCTATTACTTTTTAGTAGTATTTTGTGAGTAAGGCAAAGCTATCAAGGAGAGCTTGGCTCCTTGGAAGAAAGGATCTTTGGTATGAATACTATGAACGGTTCTTCCAAAGTCTTGCTCTCATTTTATCATAGTAGTGCATATGAACTAGAATATAGTTTCCATATTATGATTTTGGCATATGAACTAGCATATAGTTTATGTGTTATGATCTTAACATGTGCAACTTTATGCTTAGTCATTCATACAATTTGTATGAGTAGAGGTAGAGCTATGTTGAGGTGGCAGGTTCTTCGTTCCTTTAGGTTTGCCCATATCCTATGCTTGTCAATCCGTAGGGTCAGAGTCCTCGGGGGATGTGGGTAGTTTCTTTGTATACGGGCGTAGTGTCTGGGTGCACTGAGAACCTTCGGATATGACGGTACTCCCCTAGTTGAGGGGGTAGGTGGAAGGTGGTGATAGCCCTGTCTATTCCTTGTAATCCCCCACATTTGGATATTATGTAGGAGTCTTAAAGTCTCTCGCGCTTGCTGGCAAACCAGTGCTCGGAGATCTCCCTGTCCATGTCACACATAGTTCTAGCTCTAACCATGTATTTTTTATGATTATCAACTGTTCTTTGCATTGCTATATTAGAACATGCCTGCTCCACTTAGGAACATTCTTTTATTCTTTGTTTTCCTTTTATCCTTGAGGTTGGCCCAGATGTGTGTCCACTATCCTAGAAATACCCCATTTACCCCTGTCATAGACTATTGGTTCACTATGCAAGTATGTAATCTTGTTCATATCCATGCTAGACTCTTACACCTTGCCTTGCTTTAGGAAAATATAAATAACGATACCCTGAATACTTAGGGGTAAAATGCTACAACTGATAGATCCATGCGCTTGTGGATATTTTCTGTAATCGTTAAGAACTATTGGGTTGGTGTACCTTGGTGGCATCGCTAAGATTTATCCAAATCTTAGTGATGGTGCGAAGAAATACCAAATGGTGTTTCTAGTGCCACTGCTAGGGATGGATTCTATCTCGAAACTTGGTAGTGACGCTAAGAAACGCCAACACCTGGGTCGTGAACCCCGATGCACGGCACACTGACATGGCAGGGCTTAGCAGTTGCACCCACATCGTTAGGGTGTCCTGACAGGGCAAAACAAAACAGCCACATACCTCATTGAACACACTAGCACGCAAGGTGTCAAGCGACGAAGCTCAGATAGGCCACAGCTACGAACACACATCTCAGCGCTTTCATGATCACTTCGACATCGCAAAAATGCTCAGGGGCTACTGTCGGGGTTATGATTCCCAGGTGTCTCAAGACATTGACTAACAGGCAGGCCGGACGACCCGCGATACTAAAACCAAGCTTGAGCCCGAATGACCTGAGGCCCAGCTAAGCTAAGCGGATCGGGCCAATCACTAAGGCCGAGGGTGGCCACGACCTCTCCCTCCTGCCGTAGCCGCACTCAACATAGCAGCTCACGACCTCTCACCATGCCGACCCATACGGGGAGCCAGGAGAGATCGAGTTTGCCACAGTGCACCTGCTTTGATAGGAGTAGGCATGCCGCACTGACCCCGTAAGGACCGAGGGGACAGCGGTCACCTTGGTCTAGTCAGACATCATCCCTACACCACACCGCATAGACAAGACAACACTGCTTAGTGATGAAGGCCAATATAGAGAACCACCGTCCAAGTACAGGTCTGATGAGACGTATGTACGATTGCACCAACTACGGGATGGGATACGCGACCATCCAAGCCAGTGTGGGCCACGACCCCGAAGTTCAGGATCATGGCCCCCAACTTCACAAGAAGCAAGACAATCGGCGACCCGAGGGTTGCTACCTACTCTTGTATGAAGCCTCCAGATGATTAGGATGGCGATAATGAAGACCACGTCGCGTAGGATGGCTGGCGAAACACCGCCGTGCCCACAATACCACCATGACGGGCACTATAGCACCACGTCACGTCATGCCACGACATGAGCACAAGACCATGACGACGGCCACGTCAAGGCATGCACTATGAGACGACGTTACTTACAAGCCAAGTTAGCTAGGCCTCCTTCCTCAGGCTCATCACCCTTCAGTCGGGAGAACCTCTGAATTTGTAACCTGGCTCTGGACTCTATATACGGGCAGCCAGGGCCTCCTTTCGGGGCATGCTATCATTCTCATTCTCACCACATCTCCATCCTTTTCGGGCTCTTGATGCTCTCCTTCAGGCAGCGCTTCTCCTAGCTCTAGGCTCTCCTACCTCTTCCACCATTCTTGCACCCCCATTGTAAGAACTTCAGAGCGTTCAAGCGAGGAACACGCACTCGATTATCTCTGAGACTGGACATAGGGCTCCAACCTGAACCAATATAAATCCTCGTGTCTTTTGGATGCTACCGTCGTCTTCCTAAAGCAGCGTGGCATTCGTATAAATTTACTAGTCTGGTTTACAAAACACCGACACACTACCACTCCCATTTCTCTGCACTCGAGCCTCGAGGTTTGTATGCGGCGCTGAATAACCGAGGCGGGTGGCTTGCAGTTGTCCGACTCGGTCAATGATTTGTTAACCAGAGCGGGTGCTTTATATTGTCCACCTCGGTTAAGGATTAACCGAGGCAGCTGCGGGGCCAGCTGTCTGGCCATGAATAATCGAGATGGGCAACCAGCCCAACCGCCTTGGTTAAGTTTTTATGTAGCAGTGAATGAGGGTCTATTTGTTAGAGCTTCATCTGATTCTGATTTTCTATGGAAGCTGATTCTCAGAGAGAAGTGATTCTGTGACTCAAAATGATTCTCTTTGATTCTTTAGCGTACATTCTTAAAACCAAAAATAAAGAATCAGTTCGCAAAATCCAAAAAAGCTATTTTTCTGCTCTTAGCCTCTAAGTTTATCTTTTTTTGCGATTCGCCTCTTAGTTTATTTTAGAATCTATGAAAAATCACTTTTCTCTGAAAAACTGTTTGACAGAGTTTCCGCTAGAATCATCTCTGTGAGCTCTGCCAAACAGGCCTGAGGGCACCCGCAACCGTAAGAGTCAGTTATTAGCTCTAAGCCAACCTCTCTTTAGTTTTTAGCAATGGCTCATGATATATATTTAGACCCACATGACACTCTCGCTGTCTCATATATTTTTAAAATGTGTGTACGAACTTACCTTCTGATCAAGAGCTACCTTTTCTTTCTATTAAAATATAAAAAAAATACTTAGAGCCAGCTTTGCTCGTGTGCAATTTATAAAGCGACTCTGCAGTGCACGCAACAGCTTCGCCCTCCTCTACCTGAAGTCTAGCCGTCAGCAGGATACTGGGCACAATGGCAATTATCCATTTCAACAAGGCCCGAAATCGAATTCCTCGCAAAAGACGGGAAACCCAGAAGGTACGCGACACGGGCCCTACAAGTCCGCTTCCCCCAAAGGCTGCATCGCCCACGCTTAAGAGGGGCATTTAATTTTTTATCATTATTACGGATGACACTATAACTGTGTCAATGACATGGTATTTTATATACCACTCACGCTCGTAACTCTGATAAAAAGTTAATTATTCCCACCTAAAATGTTGCCGCCGCGGCGTCTAGCCGTGGTCTGCTCCCACCTCCGGCCCGACGGCCCGGCTCCGCCCGCCGTGGAAACTGTGGAGGGGACGGGGGCGTCTCAATGTCGACGTGCGCCAACGGAGTCGGGGGCGATGGGGCCGGGGATGGCGATGCGACCGACTGCGTGTTCTGCCGCATCATACGCGGCCATGCGCCGGCATATAAGGTGCGTTGTGTGACTGCTCTGTTTCTTGTTTCTGTCGATTAAGGCTTGCTCGATGTCAGTATATCACTCCCCGCGTGCTGCTGCGAACCTCAATACACCGAGTGCTCGGATATGTAAACAGTGTGCGGCAATGCTTGTTCGGACATCCTTCCTCTTCTGGCTCGAAAGTAGGGTTCTGGATGGATAATTGTATAAATCTCTGGTTTTCTGTTACAGAAAAATTGGCAAATAAAGAACTCAAGTCTCATGTGGGTAGTTTTGTAGTCAGTACAACCAGAGGCGGAGCCAGAAACCTCTCTATTTTCTCTTCATAGGCGCTGAGTACAAAAACGGCTGATTTTTGTTGATGAAATTTATGATACCATCTTAGGAATTTTGATTGTTACACGCTGTCATTGTTCACGTGATGTACTGATCAATTTTGTTAAAACTAGTTTATGCCATTTTCCCTCTGACGACCACCTCACGGTTTCATGCTATGGAACTAGCTTGATAAGTTCTCCAGCGGTATGTAAATTTGTCCTTCTGGTCCAGAAAGTTGTCAGGAGTTCATGCGTATTGTCAGCCAGTTTTCTTCATGGATCTGTGAAATGAAAACCTCTGATTTATTTTTTTTGAAGCTCACAAATTTCTGGAGGTAGCTTACATTTGTGCATGGACCGCAACATGAATAAAATATTCACATACATATTTGAGACTGTCCCTGATGTGTTTCATGAGAAGCATCATGTTATCTGGTTGTGTTGATCATCAGGTTCATTTTATGGTAATAAAACTACCGATGATCAATGTAGGTAGCGTGAAAAATAAAGTTTTAACTGGACTGGTTATCAATTTAAAACAATTACTGAAAGTAAACTCAAGAAATCACATAGCAAGGGGTTGGGGAAGCAGGAACTAAAAGCGAAGTGAAGGAAGAATGTTTTTAGGTCTCAGGACCGCAGGATGGTCTTATTTGGCTTGTTGAGAAGACCCTGTAGAGAATGGCCAGCTCATTACACTTATCGGTTTGATTTGGTGCTTCATGGGTTTAAGTTGGATATATGGACTATCTGTTGGTTTTTTAATGCTTTCTATTACGTAAAATTGGTTTAAGGGAGAGAGGGTGTCGCTTTGATTTATGTAAAATCGATGGATTTGTAATAAGATGTAGTTTTGTGCTTATTTTAGTGATGTCCAAACATTATGCTGTAAATGGTTGATAAGTCTATTGCTGTGCAATCAAGATCGGGGGAGAGGTCCCTAAATCTCTAAATAGAAATAGATGAGCTAGATGAAGAAATTGATTTTGTAATTGAAAGGCAAATAGCCTCATACAGATCACCAGAAACTCACACACACAAGAACACACATGAACACAATGGTTTTGGTGGCTGGAATGACTTAGCCTTTTCTGATTTTCCTCCTAGCTTTATACAGTGCTGAGAGCTACATTTGTGTCTGTGATAGCCTCCTAATTCATGTACAATATTACCCAAATAAAAAGCCTATTACTCCATGCTGAAATTTAGCTAAAGTAAAGGCTATTAACCTAGACACTAGCATGCTCCTAGACACGTAGGATTATTTCCAACAGTAAGCAATATGGAACTTCCAACATGGTGTATTATGTGAATTACAGATAGAATGGATTCACTTTCTATCTGATGAATCTGCGTCAGATTTCATCCTACCTTATAAAAAGCATTGGTTTACATTTTATGGATATATTTCCTTTGACCAGTATTTTTTTTGTCCTGTTTGCAGGTCTATGAAGATGATGTATGCCTCTGCATATTGGATTCTCATCCATTGGCTCCTGGGTATCTTGCTTGTAACTCTTTTCTATGATTTCCCTGCACTACTGCTTTTAATATTTGTTATCCATTTCAAGATGATAGCTCCTTTATTTGATGGTTTGCTTAGATCTTCTAACGCTGTTATTAGCGGATATAGGAATATACAATATTGATTGATGGCTGAACTATAGCTGGAACAACCAAGTGTAATGCTGATTTGTTTTATGCAACAACTTGTGTTTGTATTTTGTCTCTCCAATTGTGCAGTTTTGTTTCAGAGGTTTTCTTGTCAACCATTTTTTTTGTTTTTTTTTTGAAATAGTATCAGACACATCTGCATGCAGCATGCCTGACACTATTGCGTACTCAGCTGTCTGTGGTGAAGGAACACATCAGTCAAACACACTGCTTTGTTGTCTTGCTTCATACAACAACAACAAAGCCTTTAAGTCCCAAACAAGTTGGAGTAGGCTAGAGTTGAAACCCAGCGGAAGCAATGAAGGTTCAGACACATGAATAGCTGTTTTCCAAGCACTCCTATCTAAGGCTAAGTTTTTGGGTATATTCTATCATTTCAAGTCTCATTTTATTGTCTCTACCCAAGTCAACTTCGGTCTTCCTCTGTCTCTCTTCGCGTTACTATCCTGGCTTAGGATTCCACTACGCACCAGTGCCTTTGGAGGTCTCCGTTGGACATGT
This sequence comes from Miscanthus floridulus, assembly GCF_019320115.1. Classification (NCBI taxonomy): domain Eukaryota; kingdom Viridiplantae; phylum Streptophyta; class Magnoliopsida; order Poales; family Poaceae; genus Miscanthus; species Miscanthus floridulus. The sequence goes on from NC_089589.1 coordinate 69,006,584, forward strand.
CCAAACCATCTCAACCAGTGTTGGACAAGTTTTTCTTCAATTGGTGCTACCCCCAATCTATCACATATATCATCGTTCTGAACTCGATCCCTTCTTGTATGACCGCAAATCCAACGCAACATACGTATTTCCACGACACTTATCTGTTGAACATGTCGTCTTTTCGTAGGACAACATTCTGCACCATACAACATAGCAGGTCTAATCGCCGTCTTATAAAACTTGTGTTTTAGCTTCTGTGGTACCCTTTTGTCACATAGGACACCAGATGCTTGGCGCCACTTCATCCACCCTGCTTTGATATTATGGCTAACATTTTATCAATATCCCTGTCTCTCTGTAGCATTGATCCTAAATATCGAAAGGTATTCTTCCTAGGCACTACTTGACCTTCTACGCCAATATATGCCTCTTCGTTGCCAGTGTGGGAGGGCCCACGCTGACGCACCTACTGACAGGTGCCACGCAACTATTTGCTTGACAAGACAAAAAGGCAAAATGACGTGCTATACCCGTCTACTTTTTTGACCAGACGTGTCAGACCGGACTTGTCAGAGCAAATACATAAGCAAATACAAAAAATAATAGTAAAAGTGGCATAATAGTACAAGTGGCATGTAACACCCAAAATTCTACTACAAATTAGCAATTAAATTCTTGCCCTTTTAATACATTTTCTAGGTATTTCTAACTTAGGCTAAATATTAAATATTGGATAAATAAAATAAACTATAAGGTTTAGAAACTTGTTTGTTGCATTCATGCCGAAGCATATGGTTTTTGGATGAGTGTAGGGTTAGAAGATTTGAAGTTGAATTCAAATCCCATTTGAATTTGGCTTAAAATTTAAAATAGAGGAAATAGAATTGGAAAAAGATTTGATTTTGAAAAGAATTCATCTACTTCCATTCTGGCCCAACCTAGGAATTGGACTAGTTCTATTTTTTTTCTTTTCCCCTGCCCGCGCTGGCCCACTCGGCAGCCTGCCCAACGCTGGCCTGCAATGCCACCGCATGCGGCCTAGCCTCCTGCACGCGGCCTTTCCATTTCCCCGCACCGGCCCACGAACCATGCCGCACAGCTCACTCGGCGGCCTACTGCACCGCCTCCTCCCGCACGTGGTCTAGCCCAGCACCGCGGCCCGCAATGCTACGCTCGCCGCTCTCTTTCCTCTCTCCCTCACTGCCCCACGGGACCGCCCGTCAGCATGGCCTTTCCTTCTTCCTCGCGCTGCTCTTTCCTTCCTTGCCTCCGGTGATGGCGCTCCTGTATGGAAGGCCACCACGCCGTCGCCCACTAATGGAAAGCGACCCTTTTTGCCCTAATCCGCCCGCTTCCCTTCCCTATTTCCCCCATCGGCTGGCCTATATAACCCCGAGCAGAGCCCCGCCTTCTCTACCCATCCCCTGCTCGCAGCCGTCAGCCACTGCTGCCGTAGTACCCTTCGTCTGCGCCTCAAAACTCGACGCCGACGCCGTTTGGAGCTCCGGCGTTGTCCTCCGCGCCCGTAGGTACCGCCGTCTCTCGGTTTTTGTCATGGTTTGCTCGGATTTCATCTCACCCGCGCTCTCTCTCTCTCTAGCCATCACCGCCGCCATCGACCAGTGCCTTCGAAGCCTCCCCGTACGCTGCAACCACGTCCATACGCATCGTGGTGAGCTCCTCCACCTACCCATGCTCTCCATTCGTCAATTCACGCACTGGAATGTCGTATCGTCAAACTACAGCCACCGCCGGCCATGGCGCCCTCGCCGATGATGCCGTGCCACCGCTGGAGTTTCTTCCGTGCGCCTCTCACCGTCAGATCTCACACGAACGGTCACGATTAGAGTATACCTATTCGCTCTGCAACCGGTCCACCGGGACTTGTGGACTCGGTCCACCCCACCAAGTCAGCAAGATCCACCGCACGTGTGGCACACCGCACCAACAGCGTGCTACCATGTGGCTGCCTGGTCAGCAGCCGGGTCAACATCTAGTCAAAGCCACGCCGTTTTACAGTTTAGCCCCCGGATTTCCATGTAACCAACCCCCAGTCCGATTTAGTTCAAAATAATTTCTTTTAAGCCCTGTTTTTATTCGGTTAGGCCCCTGTATATTCCAGATTTAATGCCCGCAGTCTTGTAACCGTGATAATTTACATTTTTAATTGTTTTAATTCAAAAAAAGGTTTAGTTTATTTATAGAATTGCCATTACATCTTATTTAATGCATAACTTTCACGTTTTGAGTCCGATTTGAGTGATTCTTTCGCTCACGTGTTCGTAGCAATGTGTAGAATAGTTTTGTAAGCTTTTCAACTTATGTTTCACTATTTGGTGTACTATTCTAATGGAAGTCTATCTTGTATGCATGTAATGATTGGAATGATGCTTGATTGATGATTGGGTCACGATTAGAGGGTGAGCCTTTTGAGGTGACTGAGGACCCCCAGTAGGATCAGCAGTACTCCTAGGACAACTTTGAGGAAGGCAAGTGTACCAAAGGCCCCTTGTTACCTATGAACTACTACCACTAACATTCATGCATGTGTTTAATTTGAATTGCCTTTAAGGACTTTACCTAGATGATTCTTGTACCACATATCCTTGATACCTAGGTTTATTGGGTAGGCATTTTGGATATATGCTGCAGCGCTTAACATAAAGTAATTGTTAAACATGATTAAAGACTATATGCAATGTGATAAAGTGAAGCTTTTAGCAACAGATAGGGGCTAGAGTATGGGGTTGAGTACTCTAGTGCCTCTCTATAAGGACTTAATCCTGAAGTGGCAACCTAGGAGGGACCATACAACCTCGAGTGTCACATGGCTCTGACTTTAACCTATTAACTAGATTGTACTAGTTCGTCTGTAGCTCCAGTAAGGGGTAAGAGGGTATCTTTCCGTTTTCTGTTAGGGTGTGCACCGTGCTGCAATGCCCACGCGTGCCATTCCTTTGTAGCTACGATCTGTTAGTGCAACTAGCTAAGGGTTTCATAGTGAAACTCTGCCACACTTCCTGGGAAGAGGTGTAGTGGGTCTCGCGAACCCCGACATTGGCAATCACGGCTCGGTGGGTAAAGATGTACAATTTCTGCAGAAATAATTAACTTGTTATAACAGCCATGCTCACGGATACAAGCGGTCTGGATCCTTCAAGATTAGTGGTTACTATGGATGATGGATGGTTGGGATACGAGATAAAACTTGATGATACTTTAATACCACTTGGGAATTGGGACTGTTCATTAAAGTAGTAATTCAGGATGCTAAAATTTGATCAACTAAAATTGCGAACCGCAGTCAAACGGTGTCAAGCCTTTTTGAGCCTCATAGATCCCTTTGATATACTTGCTAATCATGGTGAGCTTACACTTGCTTTACATCCAATGAAAATCCCAGATGGGTAATAGATAATGGATATGAAGAGTTTCCAGAGGATGTCTAGGACTACTAGGGAGACGTTCACCAGTTGGAGTCCCTATGGCAGTTGGGCTAGTTATTCCGCTGTGATTGTAATAATATTGCCTTCGAGCAAACTTTGTATTAACTTTATGATGAGTTATGCGATGTAATAATTACTTTACTTTGATACTATTGCAATTTGTGATATATGTGTGTGTTTGGACATCCTGGGCGCACATATATGAGTACTTGGTTTTGCTTTGCAAAATTGGGTGCGACATGGCAAAAGGTTTTTTGCCACACTTTTTGTGCTTGGGGATTGTCCCAACCACCCTCATGCTCGGGGACTGTCCAGACCACCATCGTGCTCGGGGACTGTCTCGACCACCCTCGTGCTCGGGACTGTCTCGACCGCCCTTGTGCTCGGGGACTAAACTAACTACGGTTATTCTTGGGGATTCGTCATTTTTCCCATGCTGCGCTCGGGGACTGCTGCGACCACTATCCGACCATTGCTCGGAGACCGCTCTCCTCGGCTACATGTGATTTGTACTCACATACAGTTGAGTGGCATTTATTTTTTCTTACTTAGACCTTGCTACAAGGCTAATACCTCGCCTTCCAGCAAGCTCGGGGACTACATCGGTACGATGCACCTGCCGGTGCATCTCGTATCGATTGTACGATGATTGGATTCTCAACTTAACTGGGAATTCTTTTTAGACCCTGGCACCACGTGCCTACGTCACCTACTACCAGGCTCAGGGACTAAGTGGGCACAGTTCACCTTGCGGTGAGTGTGCTTATTTTATCGACCCCTACGCTCTGACTGTTGGCTATAACTGCTACTGTAAAAGGGTCACTTACATTTCTTTTCAGAAATACAAGTGGGCATACTTGATCAGGAAAGAAATCTGTTTCTTTTTTCTTTAGAGCACTATGCATTCTCTGGACAACCGGAATCTTCGGCTATAATCGTGGTCTATTACTCTCTGTGCTGACCAGGATACTGGCACATTTGCTTGGTCAATGTTTCAACCAGTCAGAGATAACATGAAGACAGATCGCATTAGTCGAAGAAGATTGAACGGCGTGTCGCAACATAATACATGGTGCTCGGGGACTAGCTGTGGGGGTATTAACCCCTATACCCTTACGGCTAGGCTTGGGCCAGCCCGGACTAGGGGGTCTGGCCCACTAGAAGATGACGCGTAGCCTGGCCAATCTGCTCGGAGTCCTGTGTAAGGAATCAAGGCAGACTTAGAGATCAAGCAAGATCCTGGTTGGTTAGAATAGGAATCCTTATCCAGCCACCTATGGCAATTATAACTGGTTAGGATTAGTTTCCAGATCTGTAACCCTACCCCCCAGACTATATAAGGCGGGCAGGGGACCCCTCTCAAAAACATCTCTCATTGACATACAGCAATACAATCAGACACAGGACATAGGTATTACGCCTTCACGGTGGCCGAACCTAGATAAAAACCTCATGTCTGTCTTGTGTCACCATCTTGTTTGTAGCTTGCGCATCTATCTGCCGATAATCTACTACCTTGGGCATACCCCTAGGTAGACTACCGACCATATTTCGTCGATAGTCTGTGGTCGGCTTGGGGTCCTTCCCATGGTCCCCCTTGTTGAAGCCTCTAGACAAGAACCGCTTCATGAGGCTATAGTCCTTGTATAGATGCTTGATGGGGAAAGCATTGTTCGGGCATGGCCCTTCGAGCAACTTCTTGAAGTGGTCTGGCATACCCTCAGTGGGCTTCCAACCCCCTCTATGGTCGGTGGCGGCCATGAGCGAGCCCTCGCACCACTGCTTGTTCTTCTTCTTGATAGGACAGTTGGAGGTACCTTCATCGGCGTCCTTGTCTCTCTTCGCCTTGCCCTTGAGATGGTCAAAGATTGCTCTGACCACCTCCTCACCTGAGGCATGGCTTGTGGCGATGTTAAGGAGCTCCTTGGTGGTTCACGGTCCCTTATGTCCTAGCTTATGGACTAGGGACTCACAGGTGGTCCAAGATAGGAAAGCTCATATGATGTCGACGTCGGCGATGTTAGGCAGCTCATTGCACTGCCGGGAGAAGTGTCGAATGTACCCACGAAGGGTTTCCACGGCCTTCTGTTGGTAGTTTTCGAGGTCCCTTGGGTTTCTAGGATGCTTGTATGTGCCCTAGAAGTTTTCCACGAAGATCTCTTTCAGGTCCGCCCAACTTTGGATTCTGTTGGGTGGAAGGTGTTCCAACCATGTTTGTGCCAAATCAGCCATGAACAATGGAAGGTTGTGGATAATGAAATCATCATTATCCACTCCACTGGCTTGCCAAGCAAGCTAATAATCCTTGAGCCATAGTCTAGGGTTTGTTTCCCTAGAGTACTTTAGGATGTTGGTCGGTGGTCGGTATCGAGGTGGAAAGGTGGCATTGAGGATGTGTCGCCCAAAGGCCTGAGGTCCCAGCAAGTTTGGGCTCGGGCTTCGGTCCTCATCACTATCATAACATCCACCATGATGAGGTGGTAGCTATAGCTAGCACCCTCCCTCGTATCACTGTGGGCACGCATGCAGGCATTAAGGGTGTCGCACATGTCACGGTGGCGGTCGAGACCCTCATGCACCGGGACTGCGATGCATAGCCTACCACCTTGCGGTGCCTGGTGGACTGATGCATCCTTGTTGGGTCGCTCTATGGACAAGCGCTAGCTGGTGTCGAGCTCACATCATCGAGACAACGAGCTCTTGGCCTGCTATGCCACCGCATGATTGAGCAACGTGCGAAGCTCGTGGTCAGCCCGACAATCCTCGGGCATCATGGGCCCTAGAAGCCATCGGAGCAAGGCCACCGCAACAACAATGTTATGTCTCACCCGGGCAAAGTGTGGGAGGGCTTCATCATCCTTGATGATCCTCTAGTTCATGTCATGGGCCATGGCACTTGCACGCCCACCGTCTCCATGGCGCACAATCTCTCGATCGAGCTTCGCGTGTTCCTGCTCGAGCCAGAGTCACGCTTCCTCAAGCTCTTGGTGTCGAGCCTTCAGCTGCTATATCCACAGGTGAGGTGGGGCCCCTACATACCACTTGCTGTCATCATTGAGGTCATTTGTTGGGGTAGCCTCTTCCTTGTGGATGCTTTCGACTGTCCTTTAGGGGTACCTACCATGAAACATTCATGAGAGGGGTAATGGCTCCCCCTGCTGGAGTTAGAGGTGGAGGGCAACCCCATTTCTCCCATGAGGAGGTCGTGGAAACACTCTGTGACATATTCGATCATCCCCATGAACTCATCGTTCATAGGGGACCGAGGGTGCATTGCGCCACAGGTGGCCAATGATCTCTACGGCGTTGCACAGACCGAGCAGGAGCGCTGTCGGGGTGCTTTGGATGAGGTATTCTGGGGAGAGCGGCTCTCCTCTAGCAAGCTATGCCATGACATTGGCGAACAAGAAGGTGAGGTGGCATAGGTCCTCCTAGGATAGTCGAGGACCTAGGAAGGCACCAAGCTAGCACTCTAACCTCTTGTAGTCTAAGCCGAGGAGCTAGTCGCCCCTGGGGACGCGGGCCCCTAGTGCGTGCAACTATAGCTCTTCAAGTGCCTCAGTGATCACCTTGGGGCCATCGAAGTGAAGAGGTTGGACGATGGCTAGATCCTATGCCAACTCTCCCGCCATTGTGATGATGAAGTCTAGGTCCTCGAAGCGCACGTGCACACCTAGGACCTAGCTGATGTTGTGACTAGCCATCTGAGGCCTGGTGTGGATGTCGAGATGCACAAAAGGCCCCTACCTAGCATGCCAACTATCGGTGTTTCGAGCCACCACCAACAAGTAAATTTCTAATATTGCGCATCTGGCTCAGATGGTGTGCTAAGAGGACACGAGGTTTATAATGGTTTAGATAGAATGTTGCTACGTCCAGTTTGTTGCTGCTGCTCGTGTTACTAGCATTGAAAGTTCATAGTAGGGGTTACAAATGGGCGAGAGAGGGAGAGGTCCCAAGTCTCTAGTGGAAGGAGTGAATGGGTGCCGAGAGCTCAGTTGTCCTCAGTCGTGTGTTCGTGTTATGCTCTCGTGTGTTTATCAAGTTTTGATGGGTTGATCTGGCTTGAATCGGTCTATAGTTTGATCGTTAGTCAGATGCCCTCATGGGACACCCTGCTTTCCCTTTTATAAACCAAAGGAAAGCATGGGTTACAGTGGAGCAAAGGAGGAGAACGAGGGAGAAGAAGTCCTTTAGGATCGCTAGGTCCTTCTTCTCCTTCATGCGGATCCCACCAACCCTATAGACATCAACATGGACAACTCCACATAGTGTCCCTGTCCGTCACTAGCGCCATGTGCAAGCATCGTCTGCCGATCATGGCGCTCCACTCTATCCTAGCGGACGTCATGGTGAACTGATGTGCCTGTCAGTATTTGTACAAGGGTTAGGCAAAATAGCACTGGTACGCCCGATGCTGTTCCTGATGTGAATCCCTAGGTATGGCCCATCATGGCCATGGGTTATATCGGGGCGTGCCGGTCTCTTCGTTAGCGTCAGAGTTTTGACCTAGGGCCATACACTTAGACCTAGAGTGGTTGGCGGCAGTATGGCTCTCCATCGAGCGAGACGGAGCCCATGGCCTCAGGGCCAGGCGAGGCAGAGCCCATGGCCTTTTGGTTGGGTGAGGCATAGCACAAACCTAAGGGTTGGGCGAGGTAGAGCCCGTGGCCTTGGGGTCAGGCGAGGCAGAACATGAACCAAAGGGTCAGGCGATGCAAAGCCCATGGCCTTGGGGTCAGGCGAGGCAGAGCATGAACCCAAGGGTCAGGCAAGACGGAGCCTATGGCCTTAGGGTAGGGTGAGGCAAAGCGTGAACCCAAGGGTCGGGCGAGGTAGAGCCATGGCCTTGGGGTCTGGCAAGGCAGAGCGTGAACCCAAGGGGTAGTGCTCACCATTAACACACCTCATTTGGATCCTCTACCTCACTACCACATCTTGTACTCTTTTACTTTTTAGTAGAGTTTTGTGAGTAAGGCAAAGCTATCAAGGAGAGCTTGGCTCCTTGGAAGAAAGGATCCTTGGTATGAATACTATGAAGGGTTCTTCCAAAGTCTTGCTCTCATTTTATCATAGTAGTGCATATGAACTAGATTATAGTTTTCATATTATGATCTTGGCATATGAACTAGCATATAGTTTGTGTGTTATGATCTAAACATGTGCAACTTTATGCTTAATCATTCATACAATTTGTATGAGTAGAGGTAGAGCTATGTTGAGGTGGCAGTTCGTCGTTCCTTTGGGTTTGCCCATGTCCTATGCTTGTCGATCCGTAAGGTCAGAGTCCCCTAGGTGATGTGAGTAGTTTCTTTGTACACGGGCGTGGTGCCCGGGTGCATAGAAACCTTCAGATATGATGGTACTCCCTGATTGAGGGGTAGGCAGCAGGTGGTGACAACCCTATCTGTCCCTTGTAATCCCCCATGTTTGGGTATTGTGTAGGAGTCTCAAAGTCTCTCGCGCATGCTGGCAGACTAGTGCTCGGAGATCTTCCCGTCCATCTCACACATAGTTCTAGCTCTAACCATGTAATTTGTATGAATATCAACTGCTCTTTGCACAGCTATATTAGAACTTGCCTGCTCCACTTAGGAACATTCTTTTATTCTTTGTTTTCCTTTTATCCTTGTGGTTGGCCTAGATGTGTGTCCACTATCCTTGAAATAACCTTTTTTACCCCTATCATAGACTATTGGTTTACTATGCAAGTATATAATCTAGTTCATATCCATGCTAGACTCTTACACCTTGCCTTCCTTTGGGAAAATATAAATAACGATACCCTGAATACTTCTAGGTGAAATGCTACAATGATAGATCCATGTGCTTGCGGATATTTTTTGTAATTGTTAAGAACTATCGGGTTGGTGTACCTTGGCGGCGTCGCTAAGATTTATCCAAATCTTAGTGATGGTGCTAAGAAATACCAACTGGCGTTTCTAGTGCCACTAGTAGGGATGGATTCTATCTCCAAACTTGATAGTAACGCTAAGAAACGCCAACAAACATTTCTAGCACCGTTGCCGGGGAAGGCATAGGTTAAAAGAATCTAGTAGGACATGATCATGATCACATGCATGTAATGGTAGACATAGTTTATGCAAGCTAACTCTGCTTGTTTTCTTCTTATTGTGGATGAAAACATGATAGTGTATGACCGGTTTTGCTCTACTGGAAAACTACACCGATAATCTAGAGGCGCTCCTAAGGAAGAACATGTCTCGTACCACTTCTTCCTCCTCTACTCCACTGGCAGTTGAACTAGTCACCCCCGCTCCATCTGTTACTACCACTATGGCCAAGTCACTTCATGCCTACTCCACCCCCACTGTTGCCAATGTGCCATTGGGCCCGCTATCAACACGGGCACCGAAAACTTCGAGCTTTGGCCTAGCCTAATCATGATGGTGTAGGCAAACAGTTCTGTGGTTTGCCTAGAGAGGATGTGAACGCACACCTCCAACACTTCCCTGAGCTGTGCGACACCATCATCATAAAAGATGTCGCACCAGTAAGCATCAGGCTCCGTCTATTTCCCTTCTCCCTTGCGGGAAGGCGAAACAGTGGTTTTATAAGGAAAAGGAAGCTGTCAACACATGGGACAAATATTCTGCGGTGTTCCTTATGAAATTCTTCCCCATGGGCAAAACCAATGCCCTGAGGCAAAAAAATTCAAATTTCTAGCAGACTTCAATGGAATCTATCCCCGAGGCATGGGAGAGGCTATAGGATTACATCCAGGTATGACCGCACCATGGGATAGAAAATTGGCTTATGCTCCACAACTTCTATGATGGGTTGTCACCCATGTTGAAGGGGCACATTGATGCCGCTGCTAGAGGAGCCTTTCTTTCCCTCACCATCGATGAAGCTATGACTCTCATCGAGAAGATGGTGTCCAATCAAAGCTAGGGGAAGAAAGAAAACAATAAAAAGGCATGCATACCGTGAAGTTGGTGGATATGCTTGCTGTAAAAATGGACCAATTAATGAAAACACTAGACAAACAGGCCCATGAAAAGGAGGCCATCAAGGGCACCGTCCAGGCCATAGACTCGCAAATGACTTGCGAAGTCAGTGGTGAAGTCAGACACCGGGGGAACGACTACCCCGAGACCCATGAAGACGTCACATACATCAACAACGGGTTCCGACAGCAGAATAACAACGAGTGGAACAATCAATCCTGCCTGCAAGGAGGTAACAATAATTTCAATTCAAATTTCAATTCAAATCAACCCTCACCTAGTTTTAGGTCAAGCTATAATTAATGAAAATATAACCAAAAAGTTAATGTTTAATGCTAAAATGATTGAAAATATAAATTCTAAAATTGAAAGTTTATCCTCCTCCGTCAAGAATCAATTAAGTTTTAATAAAATGATTGAAACTCAAATTGCTCAAATAGCTGCCGATATTCCTGTCAACAACTCAGGGAAAATCCCGGGGCAACTCGAGAATTCCCCTAAGTTTGTTCATGCAGCTGCAGAACAATAAATGAGAACAAGTCTTGTCGACGGACTATAAATGTCGAGCCCTTGACAAAGGTAAATCGGTAGTTATCTTTTAAAAATTCAAACATTTAAAATTTCAAATTTTTAAAATTCAAATTTTAAAATTTTGTTTCAAAATAAACTTTTTAGAAAAATAAAATAGAAATCATTTTCTAATAGTATAGATTTTTTTTATCATTTCTCATTTTTAAATATTTATAAAAAAATAAAATATAATAAAAGCTTTGTTGGAAAATCAATTTCGTGAGCAAAATTTTGAAACCGAGGGAAGCACCAACAACTACATCTACAAAATGGTCGTTGGGTGCTACTGGCTAAGGGGGGGTAGCAGTGGGCCCACCTCTAGTGCGGGTGCACCAGGGGTGCAGCCACAACCCGCCTGCCACCTCTAGCACTACTTCTGCTCCAACGGCTACTAGTCGTTGCCCCCTCCCCCTCTCGGCCAGTGCTTCGCAATATAAGTAGGAGAGCCAGGGTTGAGGCCCTCCTCACCCTCACACTCTCCATTTTTCACTCCCTCTCACTCTCTTTGCTTCACCACTTGCAAAATATTTTTCCACAAAGCTTGAGAGCAAGGAAACTCTGTAGAAAAATCCTACGCTCAAGACCACTAAGCCATGCTCACGGGTTGTTCGATTTATTTTCGCTAACGTAACCCCATTTTTTGAGCATGTTGTGTTGTTTTTGCCATGGTTAAGTTTTGAAGCAAGCTTGTCGACGCGCTCAAGAAGTTCACGGGAGCGAGCTTAAGTTGCTCCCGTGGAAGCTCAAGCGCACACTACGCCGAGCCTGAGGAGAGCCCGATGCATGAAGATGAAGAAACAGTTCCAACCGAAGAAGAAGAGCAAGAGTAAGAACAACCGATGGAGGAAGATGATGATCCTCACCTCAACTTGGAAGGAGATCGGGAGACATAAGTGTACAACCTCATCAAGAACTGTGAGTTCATCCACACGTCTACGTATGACCCCAACCTTCTCGAAAAGATAAGTATGGACATCGAATTCGCCACCATCTAAAAAGCCGTTGGATGGGAGAACATTGCTCCCGTTGACGAGAAAGGTTCTCGCCTCCTAACAATTCAATTTTTATGCTCTTTGCAAGAAGTTGAGGGTGGGATTACTTTCTGTCTTTTTGAACAATAATATTATCTTACATGGAGAAATATTAGTTCTCACTTAGGCTTTAGTACAAAATGCTCAATTGACTTAGATCATGCTCTCAAAGCTTTTAATCGTCATGAATTTTGGAGAGTAATTTCGGGTCAAAAGCAGTTGGCAAGTTTCAACCTCGAAATATGAATATTCATCATCCTACTTTGAGGTTCATGCATCGTTGGATTGCCATGACTTTGTTTGCTAGACAAGACATAAGGTTTGTTTATCATACTGAAATACAACTGCTCTATGCCACGCTTAAAAAGATTATAGTTGCTCCTATAAAAGAAATGTTTAAACATTGGTTGGAAACATTCAAGGCTTCCACATCTATTTCTTGCACATTTGTTGGTATTTATGAAGTCCAAATAGAATATGAAGGATTCTACAAGCGCACATAATACCATTGTAGCATTTTACCGGGAGTATTCCAGGTATCGTTATTTATATTTTACCATAGGGAAACAATGGAGTAAAGATTTATTGGATAACAAAGGAATGTCTACTAATCAACATACCATCATAGCTAAAGTAGGGGTAAATGTAATGATAGGAATAAAGCATAATGACACTTAGGGGATTGATCACTAAGATAAGGTAAACTAGTCAACTCGAGAGAACAACAGGTGAGGTAGATTCCTATGATATTCTTATTACATGGTCAAAGTATATATACACCCAACTATAGCTAAGATTAACTATACTCTTGTGCACTTTAGGATGCCTCTTAGATAGTAGAGCATCACGAAGGATAACTCTACTAACACGACTATGGTCCTACAATTTAAGAACCTGCTCAATTCAGTATGGACTACAAAGGATAGACGGGGCTATCACCTCCTGCTGCTACCACACAACCAGGGAACAGGGTGT